>NC_044911.1:54786082-55086082 GCF_001633185.2 Quercus lobata
TGATCTCCGAAAAATATGATTCAAAATCATCAATTACTAGGCAGATTGAGTTGAAGCCCAATGCAATCATAAAGCAGCTCCATTCTTGTGGTTACAAAAATTCCAAGTAAATCAGGATGATCTTTCTGTGGTATGTTTTAAGCTAAAATCATTTCGTTTTTCTTCGAGGAATAAGTTAAGGAACGTGGTGGGTGGGTCTTGTCTCTATTAGGGTCTAATAGCCATTCAGTCAAGCCCACTCAATATCCAATGGGTCCAGCCTTCGTACTGACTACTAAGGCCTCTCCAGGATTGTTATTCACAAAAGTACCATTGTCCCACATCGCCTAAATACATAGAGAACATTCTGTTTATAATAAGAATTCACATAATAGGAGTTTGTGTTCGTAAAAAGGAGAGATGGTTGGCATCTCCCCTGACAGGGACGGGAACGGTCTTCGGACTTACCTGTTACCACACACCCGGTTAAGGCTTCCCACTTTGATGGATCTCTAACCCAATTTTTTTTTTTCAATTCTTTTAGATATAATTCATGAAGCATTTTAAGCTCAACCAAGAGAATCTTTATAGATAGAATTTAGATTTTTTTTTCTTCATTATCGTTTTCAGATTAGAAAAATGTTTGAATTAATGCCAAATGAATAATAGTTCTATTCGGAAACAAGCATATTCTTCAAATTGCTAACAGAGTTCCTCATATTATTCACATTGTTTATTGGACAATTGCAATTCTATGAAGATGTTTCTTGGACAATTGCAATTCTATTCTCAGCAAAGATTGCAACTAGATAGAGCACATTCTTTCAGTACCATGAAAACTATAGGTCCCATACACAGATTCTAGAAAGAAAAAAATTCACATTTTAAGTACTTGCAGCATGTGAAAATTGATAATTTGAGCTGGTTTTTCTACAATAGCTTCTTGTCCCTACTAGATTTGAGTGAGAGAGCAAGTTTCTCTTTCTCTTTTTCAATTTTACAGATTTAATTTTGGTTTCTAGGTAATATAGATTGGGGGTAGTAAGGCTTGGGTCCATAGGTTGGTTGGTTACTGGTAAGGTCTTTTTCATTTTATATCATGTTCATTTACCTACTGCATCAATATCCTACGAACCTAGTTTTTTTGTTTCTGGATCAGCAAGCCCCAGACCAAAAATTTAATTAATAATTATAACCTCAAAGCCATGCCAAAATTAATATTCTCTAGGGCTTTCTTTGGGTACAATATTTACAACCAAATAGAAATTTGCTAAACATGCTTTTTTTTTTTTTTTTTAATTGATATAAAATTAACCTAATTTTGTAAATGACAAAGTAAGATTATAAAGTTAGCTAATCAAGGAGTATTTTTTTTTTTTTTTGCTTGCTGAATAATCAAGGAGTATTTATATCATCTAAAACCAACTGCTATATCTTCTTATTTTTAGGCAATTAATCTAACCTGCCATCTAAACTTTAAACAACTAGTGTAGCTCATTTAGTTGTTAACTCCTGGCCCATCCCAACCCTAAACAAAATTGCAAACTCTCAGGCTCTCAGCTACTATACTACAATCTACAACTTACAGAGTTGGTCCCGTGGACTTAACCTGAGGGGGAGGAAGTAGATTAAAATTGAATGATCAATTAATATTCATTGGTGTCTAAAATAGGGTTGACGGTTGGTGTTAGGGACATAATTATGTAATTGGCTAATCCAAAACATTTTTCTTTACTTTTTTTTTTTTTTTGATAATGAGATTGAACATTTATGATTTAACAGCACTTTGGAATGTTTATAGACACTAGAACTTTTAGCATGGACAATTGTATGCGATTTTAGAAAGTATTTGCAACCAGAAATCATTGTAAAAGTTATGTTCTTTCAAAATTATTGTCCACAAAACTATAAGATTTATTTCCCCAAACGGTTAAGATTTATTTCTAAGATACACTTTTTAATTTATAAAATTTTATCTTAAAAATAAAATAAATACATTTCAAATGGAGAGCACTGTTTTAAAAACCGGACCGAACGGGTCAGTTTAACTAGGAACTGGGCACTAGTCCGGTCTAATAAAATCTCTCAAAACTGGTCAAAAATTGGGTTGAACTGAGACCCGAAACACAAACCAGTTCTTTGAAGGTACCAGTTTTTGAAACAATGGAGAGGACCCTAAAAAGCATGATAAAATATTACATAAAACATCATCAAAATAGATGAAGTCTTCCTGTCACCTCTACAACTACATGTAGAGAACCTCCAGTTTTAAGCCTTTCTGTGTCAACTGAAAATCAAAGCAAGCAGCCCAAATAATGTGTTATGAATGGAGAGGATCCTAAAACTCATGATAAGATATTACATAAACATCTTCATTGTTGATACCAGTCTTCCTGTTATACATTTGAAGAAACTATAACATCTATTCCTTTTTTGTGTCAAATGAAAATCAAAACAAGTAAGCAACACAAATACTGTATTTGTAAAACACACTGTTGACAATTGATTGTAACTAAGGAGAGATTTTTTTTAAAGTTCCAATTATAACTGAACATTAGCTTCATATAGATTATGAAAAACAGAAACTTACATCTCCATTCTCCAATATTCTATTTCTTCCATAAAAACAACTGTAAAATAAAATCCATAGTAAACTTATAATGACATATAATAACAAAATAGCGACTAATCAATATTCATTTTTTTCTCTCATGGTCTAGCCGCCATGCGTTTGCCCGGAGAACACACTGTCGAGCCAAGAGTGTGATAATTCACATATCGACTAGGAGCAGATGAGTGTCGAAACCCTTTTGGCAAGCAACTATTAACAGCCCGTTTTCGAAATCCACCATGACTTGTCTTGTGATTAAATGTCACATGACTTGGAGGATTTGATTCCAATGGCTTCATAGCAACTGCGAACCTCGACATAGAATTCATTCTAGCCATGAGTAGAGGAGGATTCAGAAGGACAAGAAGGAGCAGAGCCATGAGGAAAGTGGTGGACATTTTGTATATATTATAGGTTGTTATGCAGAAGAAATTTGCTTAGGTTTATAAGGATTGATGAAGAGGAAGGGACGCTTTAAATAGGCTCATGAGAAATAGAAGATGTAGAGTAGATATGACCAACTCATAGCTAGCTAGCAAAGCATGCATGCTGGTTCTAGACTAGTGCAGAGTGTTGGGTTCGCTTTTTGACAATGCAAGTGAGGATACTCGTGCATTTCATTACCATCACCCCAAGTTTCTTATGTCAAACAGTCAACCTAGTATTTTTACATTTTCTTCACAACAACATCATTTTTTTTATTATATGGAATTATGGATATTGATGCTTGGGGAGATAGGAAATTTCAATGACATATAATAACACCTTTTGATTCAAAATTTTAAGTCTATGAATTTGTGCTCAATTATATTATATATATCATACTAATTTACCAATTAATTTTGTGAATTCCAATTAATCTAACTTAAGTCTCAAATAAAAAACCCCAAACTAATAAAGCTTTGGTAAGGGACATATAGAAATTTTAGTTTTAATTAACTTAATTTTTTTCAAATAATTTATTTATTTATTTTTTGGTGGTAAGAAGGGAGGTTTATTTATATAAAAGAAACTAGTACATCTAATTTTTTCAAGAGTCACTTATGAATAGTGTCCAATTACAGGAATAATTTATTTGTTGATAGCTAGTTTATATGCAATGAAAATTGAATTACTCTACTACCCTTAAATGGTGATTGAAGTTGTGATCTCAAACCCTAATTCAAATGAATGGGATATGGTTCCTCAAAAAAAAAAAAAAAAAAAAAAAAAAAAAAAAAAAAAAAAAAATGGGATACGGATATGTGTTACCATCGAAACATTATCTAATTCTAGGTAATGGGGATGACTCTTTATGAGAAAATTTTGGCATTGTTGTCAATAATCAATTACGCAGAGTCAAATCCTATCACTCTCACTATTACAGATGGAAGCAGATCATTTGGCCACGTGGAAGTAGTAGCTTACCTGTTTGTCCAACTTATTGTCAGCTGCGACTCTTTACACATCATTCGTTCCACCAGTCAATTTAACGTAATGCCACGTGTTACTTTTGAACAAGCAAATCTACACATACTTTCGAAAGTGTATCTCAGCAACCTCAGTAAATCTGTGATAAAAAAGCTTGATTCAGCGACAGCAACACGTGTCCTTCTTTCTTATAGTCAACAAGCTTAATCTGCTGAAAGATTTCTTTGTTTGAGTGGATGTTTAAAAAAAAAAAAAAAATTTATCACCTCTAAAATAAAGAAAAATTCTAAATATATTAATATTTTTTTTACTTAAGGATTTGCAAACCGAAATATTAGCGAATGGGATTGGAAATTTGATGAAACCATATTAATAGTATAATAAATAATCGTTTATGTTAGATTCTAAAGTCTTAGGATTTTATGTATTTAGAACTCTAATTTGTATTGTTTGTAAACCATGATCAAAACAATGTGTTTAGAAGTGTTTTAGTCTAGCTCAAAGTTGTGCTTTTATGTAAAGTTGGAATCGAGTTAAAACAGGAAAGCATTGTGCCTTTCAGCCTGGCTCGATCGATCGAAAGACAGACTCGATCGATCGAAGCACGGGCAGAATGATTTTCTGCAGATTTTTCCAACTCAGCCCTAAGTGTTTTAAAACATTTTTAGGGTTTCTTATTTGTCCTAAGTATAAAAGGCAAATCCTAACCACATTTTAGTATTGATTCTAATTGCGGTTTGTATAAATCTCTTGTGAGATTTAGAGGAGCTTTCCTTTACACAAACTTAGGGTTTTTCAAGGAAAAGATTTATCTACGCCTTGATGATCAATTCAGTTATTGCCATTGAAGCTTAAAGAAAACACAAGCGAGTGTGCTTGTATCTGGTGGTGAATCCAAGAAAGAAGGAGTCTGTGGATTCGGAGCTTGCACGTGGTCGTGTCAGTAAGTTCTACTAGTTGGTAGTAATAAGAAGTCGAGCGTGGGGGCTTATAAGTCTTATTGTATGAATTTTGATTCTTTCAAGATAGTGGATTCAAGTTTACCTTGAGGATAGCTAGGTCAAATCCTCCCCAGGTTTTTACCGGTTTGGTTTCTTGGGTGATCATATCTTGTGTTATTTATTTTCCGTTACTTTACATGATTTGATCTTTGTTATTGTGATAACCTAGACTTGTTTAATTGGACTAAGTAACAACCTGGCTAATTACCGAGATTAAATCAATTGTTTTAAGGGATCTAAAAACTATCAGTTTCAATTATTATTATTATTTTTATTTTAAATTTTATGTTTAAAAGTTGATATATTAGTTTATAACTTTATACAAAACTTGTTATACCTCACATATCATTCCAAAAAGTATGATATAACAATAGATGATTAAAATAATTTTAAAATAAGATTTTTTTAATTAATTGAAAATTTAAGTAATATAGTGTTTTCATCGAAATAATATTTTAAATTAAATATATTGAATAATTTATAAAATTTGTTAGTGTGAAGAGAGAGAATATAAATAGGGTACCTAGGGATAAATGGTGGGTTTTAGACCCAAATTGATTAGATAGTGAATTAATCAATAAATTATCAATTAAGCTTGTTACGTGTTCACAATTATATCAATTTACATCACAACCAAATGCAAGTATCAAGTATGTAAATAAAGCGATAAATAGTAAACAACATACACACTTGGTGGATGATGAGTAGAATCGCGTAAGTAGTATTGTGTAATAATATAAAACGTACCAAGTCAAAGAGAAAATTATACAAAAGTACTATAAGTTAGTTGTAAGGATCGAATTTGGCTTCCTAACCCAAAAGATAGATGGACTCAAGCCCAAAAAGCCCAAAACAATGAATCTGTAGAGAGTGCGTTGGAAAACTAGGCTAAAATGAGTTGGACAACAAATAAAGTGGGTTCAAATGAAAAGAACAAGAAGGTAGATTGACTTAAACTAGAGAAAATTGTCTTAGGCATAGTCCGAGGAGATCAGTTCTTATATATTTCTCACAGGTTTGATTACAAATTTGGTTCCTGATTACTACAGTGTTTCTCTCTTGATTTCTTAATCCCTTTCTCTCATTGCCTCCATCTTCTTTTATACTCTCTCCACCTTTCGTCTTCCTTTCGTCTTAACCCTCCTCGTGCAGGCTAGATGGTTGGTGTTAATACTTGTCTCATCAGCACCTTCCTGAAATCTTTATGTAGTAAATGTAAGGCTGAAAACCACTATTCAGGTACCACCTCCACATTAATGCGGTCAGGGGGTTAGTTGCAGAGCATTTAATGCAATGATAGCAATTTTCTCCTTAGATATTTTAAGACTCCCCCTGTCCTATATTTCTGTAATACTTATCCGTACCAACAGAATTTCCTGGAACGTTCCCCTGGATGGCAGACCATCTCTTCGAATATCGGCTTTGGTCAGCCGAGGAGGTATTCATCCTCGGCCCAACCTCCCGGGCCCTTATGACCAAAACTAACTTTTTCTTTTACTAACACGGAACTCCTCCTCGGGCATTCTTTAGTCCTCGGATTGGGCCCTAGGCCCAATTTATACATAGATAATGAGCTCCTGGGCCCAATACCCCTACACTAGCCATGCTACTTAGTACTAAAAACTAGGCTATTAAGAAATAACATATTCATAAAACAAGTGTAGCTAAAATTAGAAAGTGAGGATGGATAAGTGGAAATATAAGAAAATAATATAGAATAGAAAACAAAAATTTTAATTCAATTACACTATATTTGGATTGAGGGGGAGGGAGGGAGAGTAGAGGGAAGTAGAGTAAAGTTAACCGGAAATTAGCCTAATATCTAACAACTCTACTCTACTCCCCCCTTGCTTCCTTTCCCTCATCCCTCAATCCAAAAAGACTATTAAGGATAAGGGTGGTTGCCATTGATGAAAAATGTGAGGGAAAGTAGCTTGAAATGATTTAGTCAAATGCATGCAAATGAAAGTGAAGAACACTAAGGGTCCGTTTGGTTGGAAGGGTGGAAAAGTTGGAGGATATAAAATGGTGGGAAAATGGAAAAGTGGAAGGATAGAAAAGATTTTAATTTCTCTCATTTTTATTTGGTTGGGAGTGAAAAAGTGGAGGGATGGAAAAAGTGAGTTTGTATAAATTTACTCATACACCCTTGTTAAAAAAATGATGGCCATTTAAAATAAAAAAGTGACAAACAACCAAAAAAAAAAAAAGCAATCACCTAATTTATTTAAAAATAAAAATCATGTCCCAAAAAAAAAATCATGTTTAGTTAAACCAAAAAAAAGAAAAGAAAAGAAAAACAAAACAACTATCATACCCAAAGCCCAAAAAGAAAAAAGGCAACATCTAGGGGGGAAAAAAAAAGACAACGTGCCCACCCACAGCCTAGGAAATCAAAAAATGAAAGAAAAAAAAAAGAAGCAACATCCGGAAAGAAAAGGAAAAAGGAAGAAGAAAAAGGCAATGTGCCCAGTACCAAAAAAAAAAAAAAAAAAGGAAAAAAGAAGAAGAAAAGAACTGGACATGGGCATTTTTGTCCATTAAGTAGCCCCATTTTCTCTCCATTTTGGAGAGAAAACTTTTGGTGGGCCCAGCTTTTTCACCCCTCCAACCAAATGGACCCTTAGTGTTATTCACTTTCATTTGCATGCTGTACGGCACTGTGATACCTAGGCCCAGGTGGGCCTTGGATCCTAACTTAACAGTGTGGCCCATGGCTTCAACCTCTTTCTACCTAAGGCCTTAGCCTGAGCCCACAAAAGCCACAATCCCATACCTCATATTGCCCAAAGGTCTGAGGAGTAGATAATCTTAATTAGCACGCACCATATTCTGCCGCCTGGGCCTTGCTCAGTAAACCAAATCCCTAGCAAGAAGAAAAGCGCTCGGGGACACCATCTCTTGTATGCCTGGCAGTGCCTTGGGGAATATCACTGCCAATCATATCTACTGAAGTGGGAACCATTTTCAAAGCCACTCTCACCACACCCTGCTCTCACCTAAACACCCACTTACGATTAACGATATTGGACCTCCTATTGCACTAACCATGGAAGTAATCATAGTCTCTCCACTAATTTTGGACTATAAATATGAGAAGTTAAAGGAGAGAGAAGGGGATGGTCCAGAAAGGGAGAGGTAATTTCGTTGAGTCTCTGTGTCGAGAACAACCCAAAGTAGGAAATTCAAGCTCACAATACAAATAGATTGTGAGCCCGAGAGAGGCCCAACCCAATAGCCTCGCTTTTGGCGCGCACACATGCATATGACTAAATCATTTCAAGCTACTTTCCCTCACATTTTTCATCAATGGCAACCACCCTTATCTTTAATGGTCTATTTGGATTGAGGTAGGAGGGAGAGGAAGCAAGGGGGGAGTAGAGTAAAGTTGTCAAATATTAGGCTAATTTCCGGTTAACTTTACTCTACTCCCCTGTACTCTCCCTCCCTTCCCCTCAATCCAAATATAGTGTAATTGAATTAAAATTTTTGTTTTCTATTCTATATTATTTTAATTCAATTACACTATATTTGGATTGAGGGGGAGGGAGGGAGAGTAGAGCGGAGTAGAGTAAAGTTAATTGGAAATTAGCCTAATATCTGACAACTCTACTGCCCCCTTGCTTCCTCTCCCTCCTCCCTCAATCCAAACAAACCATTAAGGATAAGGGTGGTTGCCATTGATGAAAAATGTGAGGGAAAGTAGCTTGAAATGATTTAGTCATATGCATGCAAATGAAAGTGAATAACACTAAGGGTCCGTTTGGTTGGAGGGGTGGAAAAGTTGAAGGATAGAAAATGGTGGGAAAATGGAAAAGTGGGAGGATAGAAAAGATTTTAATTTCTCTCATTTTTATTTGGTTGGGAATTGAAAAGTGGAGGGATGGAAAAAGTGAGTTTGTATAAATTTACTCAAACATCCTTGTTAAAAAATGATGGCCAATTAAAACAAAAAAAGTGACAAACAACTAACAAAAAAGAAGCAATCACCCTATTTATTTTTTTTAAAAAATCATGTCTAGTTAAACAAAAAAAAAAAAAAAAAAAAAAAAAAAAAAAAAAAAAAACAACTATCACACCCAAAGCCTAGAAAGAAAAAAGGCAACGTCTAGGAAAGAAAAGAAAAGAAAAAAAAGAGACAACATGCCTGCCCATAGCCCAGGAAATCAAAAAATGAAAAAAGAAGAAGAAAAGAACTGGACATGAACATTTTTGTCCATTAAGCAGCCCAATTTTCTCCCTTCAATTTTCTCTCCATTTTGGAGAGAAAACTTTTGGTAGGCCCGGGGAGAAAATGCCCCATCATTTATTTTCCTTCCTCTCCATCCAGCCAAACACACTCAAAAAAGTTTTTCTTTCCATTTTTTCTCCAAAATTTTCTATCCCCCCTATTTCACCACCAAACAAACACACTCTAATAGATATAGGAAAAAAGAACATGTTAATTAAAGAAGTGACAAAAAATATGATATTAAATAGGATGAAATATATGACAAAGAAAATACATGTAACCATTCTCAATCAGTATGTCAAGATCCATAACAGAGCTCATAGTTCTAACTTCTAAGGTTTGTTACTGGTGTGGTATAAGATAAAACATGTGTGATATATACTGTTGGATCACTTCTCTACTTAGAGCACTAGCATCCAAGGATGCAAAAGAGTCTTTATTTTACACCCTAAAAACATACTTTATCTATTTTACCATTTCATTTTATAACTCAACTAACATCTCAATTTCTATTTTTCCATAGAACTTTTTAAAATAATATAAACTACAACATTAACTAATGTAAACAATAAGAGTTGTGCTTGAAAAGAGAGAAAGAGGAGATAAAATAATATATACATATATATATATATATGTATATATTTTTTTTTACATCCTATGAACAATTGGTTCTCACATGACCGGCCCAAATGTTTTGGAGGCATAAGGCAGAATCTTCAAATGGGGTCTTTTTGTTATCATTTAAACAATATTTAACTAGCATTTTATATAATAATTTTTTTAAAATCCATTCTTTTTACTATTTGATATGATTTTTTTTAGAAAATGCTAAAGTTATAACAAATTTTACTACAAACTGATGTTGTAACGGATGTAATCAGTGACATGAGGTTTACAAAAATATTAGAGATATTATAAAATTTACAATATGAGAATTACAAAGATATATCACCAATCACAAAAATTCATTCAAAAATGCATTTAATAGTTTGTTAAAGCCCGCCTATCATATTTATTGTCACATCAAATTATAAAAGTTATGTAGTAAAATTTACAGTATTTTCAATATTTTCCTATTTGAATTAGTTGTGATTAGTAACACGTGTAAGACCTATTTATTTAAATTTGTCTTATTTCTATCTCTAACATTACTTAACTTTTTAGGCATTCTTAACAGTGAAAAAGAAATGTAAACTAATTTTTTTTTAATATCTCCCATAAAAATTAAAAAAAAAAAAAAATTTTCCTCCCCAAATTTGGGGCCTTTCTCTAGTAAGGAGGCTCTAGGCAATGGCCTAAATGGCCTAGGCCTAGGGCCGGACCTAGGTTCTCATTTATGAGGGCCAACCGGTCACAGGATGTAAAAAATGAAAATACATTCCCACCCCCGGATGTGATTTTTTTTTTGGGTTAAAATAGCAATCGAGGAGTTTTTAACCTCCGTGCTCATACTTTTTTGGGACTCGGTAATTTACCAAGAGGAATGATACCTAAGTTTTCTTGATGGGAAGAAGGGAAATGGGGATACGTATTATTTTTTAGCTGGGCTGGGCTTATCAAGGTTTATGGAGCAATGCTGAACCTGAATTCTATACTCCATGGCACAAGCCCCTCCAGCAAGTAGGAATGAAGCTTCAAGAACACAGCCTGCCCCAATATTGGGCCTGCTAACCCATTTATGGCTTAAAAGGAACCTATCTATAAGGGAAAAAAAAAATAATAATAATAAATAAATAAATCTGCCAAAAGCCTGACTCAAGATTTGAATTACATTTTTTACTTTAATCATTAATGTTGCAATATGTGGTATGTAATATATATTGACCTGGAATTTTCAAATGCCCGAAATTCACTTTCTAGTTTTAAAAAAAAGATTTTTCTCTCTTTTTATCTCAATAGACCATCAAGATCAAGTTCTTAATATGTATTTGTCTATATAAGAAAAAAGGATAAACTACGTAATTTTTTTTTTTTTAAAGAAGAAAACCTCTTAACTTTATTGAAAAAAAAAAATTAGTCGTAATCAACTGAAAGAACATAAAGTAGATGTGAAGGAACATCCTCCATCCACATCTCTAAACCTCTAACATGTCTAGCATGTTTAGCTAAGTTGTGAGTTACGGAATTGCCTAATCTACGAGTATGAGAAAAGTGTTGGGTCCCAAATAATATTATCACAAAAACTATCAATTCAAAATAGCAATCACATATAAGAACACAAATATTTATGTGGCAAACCCTTTCTCTACAAAGGGAAAAATCCATGGAAAAACTCTAAATCAATTCACTATTTATCAAATCAATTACAATAATTCTTGTGTATGTCTCACGACTAAAGAAAAATCTCTCTTATTTTTCTTTACTCTCACACACACTAATTATTTCTCTCAAAGGCGGCAACACTTTACTCTTTCCTTTTTATTTTCTTCTCCTCGCACACCTCTCTCTTGACTATCTTCTTTTCTCTAAGGGACTCACTCTTGGCTTTTTTTTCTTTTTTTTTTGGCTTCTTCTTTCTTTGCACTTGCATATACTCTGTTTGTGTCTTCTAGAATGCGGCAACCCTTTACTCTCTCCTTCTTCTTATGTTCTTCCCAAACGAAAATCACTTTTATTCTCTTTTGGTTTTACACTCTGTTTTTCCTCTTCCCAAATGGAGGACCCTTGGGCCAAATCTAACAAATTCTTTGTAGCATTGTCTATTTATAAAACTCTTTTCCTATTCTCTCTTGAACTAGGAATACATTACTTTTTTAACAAGAAATAAACTTCCCTTCTACACCAAGGAATAGTCTTTCCTTTCACATAAGGGAATAGACTTTCCTTCTACACCAAGGAATAGTTATTCCCTCAACACAAAAGAAACCCAAATTAATTTTTTTTCTTCAACTAGGAAACCTAATTAACTTTCCAAGTCACAATTGGAATTTGAGGTTATTTCCCAATAATCTCCACCTTGACTCAAATTCCATCAATTGTCTTCTTTCTTGGAATAGCTCCACCTTAATCAAGTAGTCTTTTTTTCTCTTGGAATAGCTCCACCTTAATCAAACCAATCCATTCTCTTCCATCTTAATCGAATAACTCCCAATACCTGTCTATCAAGAAGGTTCCATTCTTCATCATTCATAGTATCAGGTTTCTTCCCCAAAAGAGGCAGATGCAACTTCTTCCTATATAGATAATCTTCAATCTGCATCCTCCAATATCCAAAGTCTGTTCCATCAAACTTTTCAATTCCTGAAGCCTTGCCTTCTTCTCCAGCCATCGTTTCTACTTTAACTTTAACTTTGATACCACTTGTTGGGCCCCGAATAATATTATCACAAAAACTATCAATTCAAAATAGTAATCACACACAAAAATACAAATATTTACATGGAAAAACATTTCTCTTTAAAATGAAAAATCACAGGACAAACTCCAAATCAATTTACTATTTATCAAATCAATTACAATAATTCTTGCGTATGTCTCACGGCTAAAGAAAAATCTCTCTTGTTTTTCTTTACTCTCACACACACTAATTATTTCTCTCAAAAGTGGCAACACTTTACTTTCTCCTTTCTATTTTTTTTCTCCATGCACCGCTCTCTCTTGGTTGTCTTCTTTACTCTAAGTGGCTCACTCTTGGCTGCTCTCTCTCTCTTTTTTCTTGTGTGGCTTTCTCTTTCTTTACTCTTGCACATACTCGCTTTGTGTCCTCTCGAATGTGGTAGCCCTTTGCTCTCTCCTTTCTCGTGTTCCTCCCAAACGAAAATCTCTTTTATTATCTCTTAGTTTCACATTCTATTTTTCCTCTCCTCGAAGGGAGGACCCTTGGGCCAAAGCCAAAGTCAAAGCCAACAAATTTTTTGTAGCATTGTCTATTTATAAGACTCTTTTCTTATTCCCTCTTGAATTAGGAATACATTACTCCTTTAACAAGGAATAGACTTCTCTTCCACACCAAGGAATAGTCTTTCTTTTCACACAAGGGAATTGACTTTCCTTCTACATCAAGCAATAGTCATTCTTATCACATAAATGAAACCCAAATTAATTTTTCATTCTTTAACTAAGAATCTTAATTAACTTTTCAAGTGGAACAAAATTAAACTAAAATGGCTATGAGTGAACAAAATTAAACATTATTTGATTAAGAAGGAGCAAAAAGTGGAACAAAAAAATGGCTATTATTGCCTTGAACTAAAATTGAGTCTTTGAGCAAGTTCAACTGGTCCGATTTAGAACAATCATTCTGAAATTGCTTTTTCTGTTTTGGTCATATCTCGCAATATATTGTCTTCTTCGGTTGATATTTTTCTAAATGACATTTTCTGATATCATTTTCATTTTTAATTATTTATTTTGATACATCCTGGAATGTTGTGATAGCCCAACAATAGCCAAATACCAATCATAATATTTACTATTTATTTTGATACATCACGAGAAAATGTTTATACCTCAACAATAATAATTCTCATAAAAAAAATATATAAAAAAACAATAATAAAGTACCAATCATAATTTTTAACTGTATACTTTGATACATCATGAGATATTTTTTGTACCTCAACAATAATCAAGTACCAATCATATTTTTTAACTGTTTATTTTGATACATTGTGAGATATTTTTTGTACCTCAACAATAATCAAATACCAATCATAATTTTTAACTGTTTATTTTGATATATCAAGAGATATTTTTTGTACCTCAACAATAATCAAATACCAATCATAATTTTTAACTATTTATTTTGATACATCACCAGATATTGTGATACCTCAACAAGAGCTAAATACCCATCATAATTTTTACTATTTATTTTGATATATGACGAGATATTTTTGTACCTCAAAATTTTTAACTTATTTATACCTTAACAATAACCAAATTCCAATAATAATTTTTAACTATTTATCTTGATACATCACAAGATATTGTTTATACCTCAACAATAACCAAATAACAATCATCTTTTCTTAACTATTTATTTTGATACATCACCAGATATGGTGATATCTCAACGTAACCAGGGACGGAGCCAAGACTTTGAGTTAAGAGGGGCGACTTTGACCTCTAGTTCAACGGTTTCTTAGCCATTGAGTTTTTTTTTTTTTTTTTTTTTTTTTTTTTTTTTTTTAAATGAGTTTTTGATGTGTGTGCCTGCTGGGTAAATGTAAAATTATTTTATTTAAAACTTTTTAAAAGGCCAGTTGTTTGTTTGAGTAAAATTGGTTAATTTGACTTAATTTTTTTTAGTTTTGCTATTGGTGATTTTTGTTGTTGCACAAATGTTTTTGGGCTAGTATATGTTGTTTTAAATTTTAGATCTATAAATTTTTTAATGGCCTTTAAAATGAGGAAAGTGCTAGAGGTATATTGTTGATATAGTGAGTAATTATTGGTAAATAAAAAAGTGATATAAGTGATAGGCTCAGATGCGAACCAATAAAAATTTATACCTCAACTGTATATAAAAATGTTGTAGATAAATTTGTAACTGTAACATTACTTTAAAAAGAATTAAAGATATTGTTAAAGGGGAAAAATATAATTTTATTGAAAAAAATTGATAAATTTAATGCATATATATATAAATACTAATATATATATATATATATATACTAATATATATATATATATATATATATTTTTTTTTTAAAAAAATTTGGGGGGGCCATTGCCCCCGGTCAATTAATGCCTCCGTCCCTGAACGTAACCAAATACCAATCATAAACATCTTTTTTACAATTGATACGATAAGATTTGAAATTAATTGTGTCTATTTCGTGATGATTACTCTTTAGTATTTACCATCAATTCTATTTACCAATGGGTTCTTGATGATTACTCTTTAGTTTTTACCATCAAGTCAATTTATCAATGAGTTTTGCAAGATAATGGATTCTTTTGAGTCTTGCTTGACTAGATCTCTTTGTAACGGATCTCTCAGGTCGGGTGTCATCATTGGGGAGCGGAGACTTAAGTCTAGAGAGAGAAAGAGAGAGTATTAATGCGAGTTAGGTGAAAAAACAAAGAAGAAAAAATGATATATAAAAAGCTATAGTCATTTGTATTGTTTAGCTTGTTACTGAGTACTGTAGCTTTTTATAAAATTTTGAACAGTGATACAAAGCCAGATGTGAGGTTTTGTTTTGGTTAATTTCTAGCTAATTTAGTTAAAAGATATATTCGTAGTCGAATGTGACTACTCTAAATGACAACAAAATAAATATTATTTCACTGTGATCCGTTTGGAATCCGCTAAAAAGTTATTATATCTCAGCATCCAAAAGGATTTAAAGTCGAAAATGATCATTATCTTTACAGTGGAAATTGGAAGCTTATGCCCCACACACCAATTAGCAACCCCTAAAGTGTGTCACAAATCCACAATTGAACGTTTACTTTTTCATTATTGTGCAAAATAGCATACGTAAGAATCAATCAGACAATCAATTACAAGCTAGCAAGTACAATCACTAAGTTTTTAAAAAGCTCATAGTGCTAAAGCAAACGACTTTTGTGGAAACAAGGAGAATGGAGTTGGTTTCTGATGTCAAAAGAGGTCAAGCCCAGTTAATTGGTTTCAAAGGGCAAATAAGGACTGTTGCAACTATTGACAAAATTTAGCCCCGATTTTGTCCAATCTATTACATAGTGATTTATAAGATTATCTACGTGTATTATGTAAACAAGTCATATAAGTTATTAAAAAAATCATGCCTTTTTTTTTTGAACAAAAAAGTCATATGCTTAAAACTATACATAAATGATGTCTTTAATCATTACATAGTTGATTGGAGGAAGATAACTCCAAATCGGTTTGAAGTTAAACTTTTTTCAATATCAATTAAGTTTTTTAGCCTTCATCTATTTAAATTCTCTCCTCTATTTTAATGCCAAGACTCATGTATTACTTTCTTTTTTTTTTTAATTTTTTAATTTTGTTTTAAGAAGAGACTTGTATTAGGCCAAGCTATTCCACATAAAGTTGACGGGTGTCCAAGCATTACCGTAGAAGATTCAAGTTGCAGTTGGCAATTGACAATGTGGTAACCATCATTGGATTTAACAATTACCGATCGATAGTGAACGATCACCTCTCTCTCTCTCTCTCATATCTTATGAGATGACGTCTTATGAGGCACTCTCTCGTAACACATGGGACCCATGCATATCATGAGAGAGATCTCAATGGGCCACTCTCTCGTAATTCATGGGACCCATGCATATCATGATCTCTCTCTCTCTCAAAATTTAGAAACAATTTTTAAAACCTTGAATCAAATGAAACCCATAGTATTATCTATACCATACATTTTCTATCCAATAGGTTACTTCTATTTGTTTGGGAAATTGGTGGAAATCATTTCATAATAAAGATTTAAGTTTTGTACATCTAAAAATTTATAATTAAGCAACAAAAAAATAGTGTATGCGTTCCTACTTCATTTCAACGTTGGAAGAGATAGTTACTAATTTTTTATTATCTTGAAATTTTGTCAACATTAAAGACATATGAAGAAAATGTAATTTAATAATAAATATTTCAAAATTCGTATCTAATAAAATATCTTGAGCTTTGTAACACTACTTCACGTTACATCTATCATAACTTGAACTTAATCCATATCAACGATATAGAACTACATACATTTTTAGATATGTTAAAGTTACCACGACAAAGCAAAATGGGAAGGATCTCAGCCCATAATTTTATGCACACACGTACCTTTGTCCAATATATATGACTGAAGCAGTGTACGTATATGTGAAAGACCAAGGAAAAGAAAAGAGCATTCACTCTTCCCTAAAATGTTAAGAGGATGGGTCAAATGGAACATTTCTTAATTATGCTGATTATTTAACCCTTTTATTCTGCAAGAAAGATTGCGTTCACATTGGATCTCAAATTTTTAAATTTTTTTTTTTTTATATACAAGATAAAATTTCTACTCTAGTCTAATCTAAGTGTATATGTGTGTGAAACTCCCTCCTGGAAACTTGAACTTCGACCCTTGCCTCTAACACCCCACAAGCATTTATACTTGTAGAATGACCATCACACCAAGGGTGCGTTGTGGTAAAATAAGAGGATAGTGTCTTAAGCTTAGTA
Source organism: Quercus lobata (assembly GCF_001633185.2). Classification (NCBI taxonomy): domain Eukaryota; kingdom Viridiplantae; phylum Streptophyta; class Magnoliopsida; order Fagales; family Fagaceae; genus Quercus; species Quercus lobata. Next base: position 54,803,425 of record NC_044911.1, read on the forward strand.
TGATGATAAACAAGGTTGTCAAATCCGGACTAGACCGAACAGTCCTGGATCCCAATTATTAAAACTGAATTATTTCTCTCTTCCTCTCTTCTAGGAATCCATATTCCCAATCAATGTTTTTAATTGCAACAAAGCAAGGCTCAAAGCATTTCGCACATTTTTAAAGTGAAAGCAACACATGAAACCTCCCAAATAATGTCACTTTTGTCATAGGGAGGTCCAAGGTTTCGAGCTTCGACAAAAGCAAGACTCTCTCTCTGAGGTTCCAGGGTGGCAATTGTACAATCCACGTGAGAATGAAATAGATTTTCAAGCACTAATTAAGAGCAATTATAAAGTGTGTACCCACCGTTTTAGGGCAAAACCACAGTTCTAGAAACATACCACCTTTGAAAGGATTAAGATTAGGATATCAAGTTCTTTATTTCAAAAAGATTAAGATTAATTAAACAAGAAAGAGTACTTTGCTATGGTGATTGCTTTGAAATTAAGTCGTATTAATCGATTATCCCAAAGATAAGTTCGTGGATACCTAGTATGTTCACATAAACATATCGTTGATGACAATCAAATTAATCGAACCCCTTTAATCAATCAAGGCCGACAAAATCAGCGGCGATGGGTCAGATCATTACCGACAAAGAGTCGATAATCACGTGAATTAATCATATCCATTTGCAATTTCATTGTTGATTGAACTTGATTACAATGAGATTTTATTCTAACACTAGATCATGGTAAAGATTAAAGAGTGGGGAAAAAAAGTGAGTGAACAAATTATTTCAATCACTCATCATTCATTAATCTAATTGCATTCATACACAATTTAGTTTAATTGCATATTTGTAATTACTCGCGGTATATATCACTTTGATAATTATGTGACATTCAATAGTTCGAAACTATTTTTGACACATAGATTCAAAGAAAGACGTGGCATATGCATGGACTCAAATGGAAGATTTAATTATAGTCACTGCCTCAAAAAATTTCCATTGTAAATTTCCCACATATTTCTTACCATATATTATTATCATCTTCTCCATAATTTATAAGAGTACTCTTACATTATAATTTCTATGTGTAACCATAATTCTTGCTTTTGGATGTTGATTTTGGGTTATGGGGTTATTGCTTGTAAAAGGAACTTGACTAGAATTAAGCATGTATCATGCATGTCCATGCAATAAAAGATATTTACTGTTTGATCAATAATAAAACCACAATAATTAACCCATCGAAAATGTTTTTCATGGAGTAGAAATTAATAGGGTTTAACGGTTGGATTAATTAGAGAAGAAAACAATTATGTGGGTACAAATATTTTTGAAAAATTCAATTTCAAAACTAGAATCAATGAAGCAATATAGGATTAGGTTTATAGGGTGGTTAAAATGGCTTGCATGTTGTAGCTTTGTTAAAGAATATAGGAGAGGTACTATCGTAGTAAAGTGTTATCGTTCATAGAGCCAAGCCTATTGTCCTTTTGAGCTAGACACTACATGAGATGCGACAGCAACAATTCTTTAATGAAAAGAGAGAAAAGCAACAAAAAAAATATCGATATTTTGGGAAAAAGAGAAAGATAACAAAGAAATAAAGAAGGGTTTAAAATTATGGGAAGCTCACGAGTGGAGAGAAATCCAAAGTGGTACTAGGTTGTTGGCCATGACTAGGACACGTATAGTGAACCCAAGCAATTGTTTAAAAACCATGGACCAACAAAAACCAAAAGATATGTCAATGTTAGTTGGCCACAAGATCGAGGTTAATTATAGCCATTTAAACCTCAAAGGTTGGGTCCCTCACCAAAAACTTATATGCATTCTCGCGTAGGACTGGGACACTTTCATAGGTATATGTTAATAATAGAGGTCTGCGGCTTTGCCAAATATTCGTACAATGATGGTGAATGGTGATCGATCAAATCTAGTACTACTATTGCAGTAAACACTTTTTTTGTTATTTATTTATTTATTTATTTAATTTTCCTTAATTTTTTGTTCTTTCAAGTCAGGATGGAACTAAAATTTTAAGAAAATGAGAGGAGCAACTTAAGTAATAGCAAATATAAATTTATCTAATTTAAGAGTGTTCTATAAGAATTATGTGAAAATTTTGGAGGGCCATTATTCATGTATATTTGAAGATTTTAACTAAATTTAAGAGTAATTTTTTAATAATTGAAAAGTTTGGAGGAGCCCCCACAAGTCAATGAGTATAGTAGCATCCAAAATTGTTTGTCATTGCTTTTACTATATCTGGTGTGTTGACGAAAAGAAGGTTGAAAGAAAAATAAGAAATCTTACATTAAGAAATTACCAAATTGTTTGCTAAGAATGGAGAGCCAATTTAATTAATCACCCTATTGGAGTAACTCACAATTTTTCTTGCACTATTAAGTTAAGTCAAACGTCAATATATTTCAGTTGGTGATAAGTAACGTAATCTTAATTTATGGAAATTTCATTCGAAAGCAATATTTCCACCTGATTGGCTGTCGTAACTTACATTAATTGTAGAGCAGGATTCCTTTTCATTCAATTTTGGATTTGTGTAATTGAAATTATTCTTGAATTTTCTTTGTTTAGCTACACTTTTTACTCTCCTACTGTCCTACATTTTTCAAAAAAAAAAAAAAAAAAATCTGTTTTAACAATAAATATGTAGATAGACATATATATGCAACGATTGGAAAATCATTGGAAAAATTGCAACGATTGGAAAATCATATATATAGACATGAAACTGTAGAATTAATGATGCATCTTACAAAAGGATAGTAGATAATTCAGGGGAAAAATGGATATTAGGTCTTTGAGTAAAGGTTTGGTTTTATGACTAAGTAGAGGTGGTAGCTCAAGTTATACCAAGTCTAACTCATTATCAATACTAGTATGTAGCCCCGTGCTACCGCACGGGAATGAATATATTATTAATCATGAGTTTATTCATGTTTAAAAGGGTCAGTTAAGTCTAAATTCATATTATTAACCAGAAAATTTCATTAACAAAATTTAGTAGTATATATATTTTACACACAAGGATGAACCTTGGTGACAATATTTATCCAAAAGATCCACTCACGCTTTTGAATCTTCAATCTCTATTGGTGATTGAAATTTTCGTAGCTTAAAAATTTTAAAATAGAATAAAAAAAATATAAAAAAAAAACCCTCAGAGTTGTACTCATTTTGTAGTTTTACGATGGGTTATTTTGTAACATGATGGGCATTTGTGTGAAGAAAAAACCTCTGAAGTTCCATGGCTGATAACAGAAATTCTCTCCAATCTCTTTTTATAGAGAGATGGGTTTGTGTGTGTTTTTATACATCTTTCATAGTTGTATTATAGCGAAGCAAGTCCAATGGATTTAGATTGGTACTACCGATTACCAAAGCATGAGTGTTTAATGTGTTATTAATTTCATCTCATTGGCTTCTGCACATGACAGTAAAATTAAAAATAATTAGATTGTACATGTGTATAGTAAAATTGGACTCCAATTTCAGATTCTAATTGAACAATTGAAATGATAATATATGATAGTAACAACAATAGGAAAATTCAAATAAAATTTCGAATTAAATTGTAACAATTTGAATAAAAAATTCCAGTAGAAAAGACAGGGTGGAGTGATCCACTCCAAGAAGGCGACCAAACTTGCGTAAATATAGAATAATAAATCTCTCTCCGAAAAATTTACATTGTTCATAACCTTTACCTTTACTGAACATTTTAAAAACATAGTGACTCACATTTGCCATCCAAACATCTACAGCCGGGTCCTCTCCAATTCGCATGAGATTCCATTGATCACTAAGTTCCTTTGCAGTCTGCAAAAAGTATCATCCATCAGTTCACAGCAATACTTTCTTCATTGTTATAGGTGCCCAACTTGAACAAAAAGCCAAATATAAGGATAGTGAATTTTAGGCATAATGTGCATCTAATCACATATTAGCGATTTATAACAAATGTAAAGATGCAAACTTTGTAAGTGAATAGTAAACAAAACTCAGTGTCAGAACCAAGAAGAAAGCACTTTAATCTGAAATTCAGTGCAAATGTAAAGATGCAAACTTTGTAAGCAATTTATAACAAAGATGCAAACTCTGGCTTTGCTATCTTTTTGGAAATTATGCAATGTACCCAAACCAAGTTCCTATCACCGATATTAATCTCTTTGGTTTTCACGTTTAACTACAAAATCAATAAAAAACTTAATTAGCACAGTAACCCACTTGACCCGATACATAGAAGTTGTTTTAATGAGAATGAGCCCACATACATTTAGCCACATGATGCAAAATTCAACTTCAATTTCATATTCTAGACACATGGCACAAAATTAGAGTTCTAATTTGGAATTCAATTTCACACTCTCTCTGCTTCACCTATTATTTTATATATAGATTATATCTCTTATTAAATTTTATGTACAAAGTTTGACTACAAACTTGATTGCAACCTTAGTCTACAACTTTAAAAAAAAAAATTAATATGGTTACATATTTTGAAAATCTACCAATTGGATAACATGTTCTCTATATTTTTAAGACATATATCAAATTTTGTGTCAATTGCATATTATTTACAATATTATCTATAAACTTATATATATATATATATATATATATATATTTATATTTATATAATTTTAGACTACAAAAATTTGCAATTTAAACAATTAATTGATGACATCACTATTAGTCTTTGATATTCTAGAAATTTTGCAAACATGGAGAATATAAGAAAAAAATGTAATCTAATAGTGAGTTTGTTAAAATTCACATTCAATTAAAACGATATTGAGTGAAGTTGTAGCATTATGTTACAACCAAGTTTGTAGCCAAATTTTGTCCAATTTTTAAAATTTGAAATCTAACTATTAGATTATATGTTCTCCATATTTTTAATGCATATGCCCAATTTTGTATCACACATATATTATTTACTAATCAGTTAATAAAATATTTTTTATATTTTTTTATTTTTTATTTTTTATATATGATGATCCACATATATGAATTTAATAATATTTGAGAGATTTATTGCTCCATTAGTTTCGCTGGATATCATTTTTCATAAAAAAAATTCTCTATTTCCTGCATTTGGTATGGTAGAAAATGTAAGTGATTAAAGAAACCTTTTTTTTAGTTAATATCAAACAAGCCTATTAAAGCAGAAAATGGTTTCCACTTTTTAAGAGTAGAAAATGGTTTGTTTTTTCTTTAGGAACTTTACAGATTCAACAAACCAAATATAGGACATGAAAAACATTTTTCATAAAAAGATTAATTTTTAATAATTTCTTTTCAAAATTACAACCAAATATATGACAATGAATCAGTTTTTTTAGGAATATTTTTCATAAAATGAGTCATGTAGGGTCTCGATTTACAGTCCAAGCCCAAAACGTATGGGATGTTGGCCCAATAAGTCCAGTATAATAAATTTGTAGAAAGTGAGTTGAAGAACTAGGCTCTAATAAATTGAACAACAGATAGATTTAATTTAAATAACTGTCAAAAAAAAAGAAAAAAAAAGAGATTTGGTCTTCATATATTTTCAGTCCAAGGAGGTCCCCCTTGTATAATTTAATCACAAATGAATGCCAAGATAGTTTAGATTGCTATAGTCTTTTTCTCTCTATTTTCCCCGATCCCCTCTTCATGAAGAGCCCTTCACATTATATATCCTCCTTTGAACCATCTTCATCCTACACCTGTTGATCATCCGATCCCTTACTTGAGTACTTGTCCCATCAAACACTCTCTCTGATTTTCTGTGAGTTGTGGTAGCCAAGGTAGCAAAGTTTAGAGGTCTTCTCCACATAAATGCGGCTAGAAAAGTAGCTGCAATGCATTTAATGCGGTGGTGGCAGCTTTCTCTTAGATATTTTTAGGTTTCCTTCCTTCTCTCGTATGTTCATGAGGTATGTCCTTATCATTGGAGCTTCTTGGAAGATCACTCTAGTTGCTGGAGTACATACTTTGAATTATATTCATCAAGTTTGTTCCCTACTTATGAGACTATAACTAGAAACATCTAATAATTATTTGCTCCTCCTTGGACCTATCTATGTCCTTGGACAAAGCCCAAGTTCCAATATACGATCTTGGGCCCTCACACCTACAAGTCATTTTTAAGAATATAATATCTAATTTATTTTTAAAATTATAAGAAAATATAGGTCAATGAATTAGGTTTTTGAAAAATATTTTTAATAAAATGACTCATTTTCAACAATATATTTTCCATCGATATATTTTCTAACTTATTTTCAAAATTACAACCAAATATAGTACAATGAATCAGTTTTTTGAAAAATATTTTTCATAAAACAAGTCATTTTCAACAATATATTTTCATAATTACAACCAAATATTGGACATTGAATAAGTTTTTTTTTTTAAATATTTCTCATAAAATGAGTCATTTTTAATAATATATTTCCCTTCGATATATTTTCTAATTTATTTTCAAAATTACAACCAATATAGGACAAAAGAATCAGTTTTCTTTTTTTTTAAAAATTTTTTCATAAAAAGAGTCATTTTTAATAATTTATTTCCCATTGATATATATATTTTATAATTTATTCTCAAAATTATAACCAGGACAGTGAATCAATTTTTTTTCAAAATATTTTTCATAAAACAAGTCATTTTTAATAATTATTTTCCATCGATACATTTTCTAATTTATTCTCAAAATTACAATCAATTATAGTACAATGAATCAGTTTTTTGAATAATATTTCATATTAAAACAAGTCATTTTTAATAAAGTATTTTCCATCGATATATTTACTAATTTATTTTCAAAATTAAACCAAATATAGAACAATGAATAAATTTTTTGAAAAATATTTTCATAAAACAAGTCATTTTTAATAATTTATTTTCCATCGATGCATTTTCTAATTTATTCTCAAAATTACAATCAATTATAGGACAATGAACCAGTTTTTTGAGTAATATTTCATATTAAAACAAGTCATTTTTAATAATGTATTTTCCATCGATATATTTACTAATTTATTTTCAAAGTTAAAACCAAATATAGAACAATGAATAAATTTTTTGAAAAATATTTTCATAAAACAAGTCATTTTTAATAATATAGTTTCCATTGAAAGAAATAAAATGTCTGCATTCACCCAATACTTAATTGTTGGCCCAATGAACCTAGGATGTTTTTAAAATGCATCATCTTTTTGTGAACTAAGTTAGATTTTGAAATCCATTAAATTACATGGTTTCTATATTCTTAACGTGTTTGTCAAATTTTATATTAATCATATGTTATTTAATTACTAATCAATATAATTCATAAAATCATCTTTTATATATGATGATCCAAATATATGAATTTAATAATATTTGAGAGAGATATTATTGCTCCATTAGTTTCAGCAGAGAGCATTTTTCGTACAACATTTCTCCATTTCCTGCATTTGGTTTGACGGAAAATGCAAGTAATTAAAAAAACCTTTTTTGTGATCGATCCGTAAAATGGTTTCCACTTTAAAGAATAGAATTTTTTTTTTTTTTTAAGAACTTTAAAGATTCAACAAATCACCACAACAACCAAATATAGGACAATGAATCGGTTTTTTTGAAGAAAAAAAAATTCATAAAAAAGTCAGTTTTAATCATTTATTTTCTAACTTATTTTCAAAATTACAAGCAAATATATATAGGACAATGAATCAGGTGTTTAAAAATATTTTTCATAAAATGAGTTATTTTTAACAATATATTTCCCATCGATATATTTTATAATTTATTTTAAAAATTACATCAACCAAATATAGGACAATAAATCAGTTTTTTGAAAAATATTTTTCATAAAATGAGTCATTTTTAACAATATATTTTCCATCGATATATTTTCTAACTTATTTTCAAAATTACAACCAGATATAGGACAATGAATCAGTTTTTTGAAAATATTTCTCATAAAAAGATTCATTTTTAATAATATATTTTCAAAAATTACAGCCAAATATAGGACAAAATAATCAGTTTTTTTTAAACATTTTTCATAAAAACAAGTCATTTTTTATAATTTATTTCCCATCGATATGTTTTCTAATTTAATCTCAAAATTACAACCAAATATATTACAATGAATCAGTTTTTTGAATAATATTTTTCATAAAACGAGTCATCTTTAATCATTTATTTTCCATCGAAAAATTTCTCTGATTTATTCTCAAAATCACAACCAATTATAGGACAATTAATGGATCAGTTTTTTGAATAATAGTTTTCATTAAAAAAAAGGTCAATTTTAATAATATATTTTCCATTGATATATTTACTAAACAATGAATCAGTTTTTTTGAAAAATATTTTTTCATAAAACAAGTCATTTTTAATAATATAGTTTCCATCGAAAAAAAACAAAAAGTCTGCATTCACCCATTACGTAATTGTTGGCCCAATGAACCTAGGATATATGTTTTTAAAATGGTCATCTTTGCATCAAACTGATGTTAGATGTTACCATATTCATATTTGCTATCTTTCTCTTTCGAATATTCTCCCATTTTCTTCTCGACAAAACCTTTCCAAAAAAAAATAATAATAATAATAAAATGCTAAACATTGTTCTATTGAAGATATTTTAAAAGGAATTGAAAGAACAGCAAGATTCTCTTAGTACTAATTTTTAATAGTTTCATATTTTTAATTTAATTTATAATGATGCTTTAACTTGTTTACACAGTTCATCTTGCTTCCTTATATGAAACATGGTCTATTAATTTAAATTCTGGTGCAAGAAAAGAGCATGGGTCTTATAGGTGGCCTCTCTTCACCAGTTATGTATGTCTTTATATGCATCTGCTTATCTACTGTACCACATTTGTTTTAACCATTGACCTCTGCTATTCTTGCTTTTAACGTTTACACATTATCAAAAATAGTAACTTTTATATTCCATTAATTTTCGGGATATTATCTCTCAATAAAATTTTTGGGTTATTATTATTATTATTTTGATAAATAAGGATATCCAAATCTCTTTGAATATTTAATTATTTTTTTAGGTATGTGCAGTCTCCCCTTCCCACACACAATGAATTAAAGAAAATATATCAATGAAAAATAAATCAATAAAAATGACTATGTGTGTGCATGCATGTGCAACCTCCATCCCACACATAGTGAATTAAAGAAAATATATCAATGGGAAATAAATTATTAAAAATGATTGTGCATGCATGTGCAGCACCCCCGTCCCACACATAGTGAATTAAAGAAAATATATCTATGGGAAGTTTTTTTTAAAAAAAATCACTGTGTGTGCTTCCATGTGGAGAGAGAGAGAGAGAGAGAGAGAGAGAGATTTTGAACTTCTTTTTTTCTTTAAAAATTTCGACACTATATAATGGGTTGTCCTTCTCTCCCATAGATTGAATCCAATACCTTCCATTAATCAAGAAGAGTAAGATAGTGATTGGGTACAAGGGCTAACTGTTGGTGAGTAGGACCTAATGACAGCTACTTTGCTTTACTAATTTAAAAATTCATATTCCATTATAGTAAACCTGCCATAGATGAAGACTTAATACAAATGCAAGAGGCTTTCACAGTCCATGTATATATAAGAAGTTTTATAACAACAACAATCTTTTGCATAACAATCGGAGTTTTTTTTTTTTCTTCATATCTTTAGGTCTTTCTTAAAATATTATTCTTATGTTAGTTACAACTTATATATTCCATTCCACTAAGGGCATAATGACATCATATTATAGTGTACATTTGCAATTTTCTTTTAAAGAAATGTAATGTCTACAACATTTTCCCAACAAATCTTAGGTGTTAAATTGTTACCATTTCTAATTCGAACTTGCTATTGGAATTCACAACCAATAATAACCTGTCACTTGAAATTTGTTATGAAAGTACTATAAAAATACTATGGACATAGAATTTTTCTTTTTATAATGAGTTTGCTAGATTAAAAGAATCTATCACTCTTATGATATTACCATAAATAACATAAATTATGAATTTTTTTTATTTAAATAATATGGACTATGACTATCATAGTTTTGAAATATCATAAACTACCGTAATTTTAGAGTAATATCAAGATATATAATATCTTAACATATACTAACAAACATAAATATAGGACAAAAAAACACTTAACAAGTAGTGTTTGATTGATCCTAAAGATGAGCCAAGCCTAAGAGATTCAGTTCCAAATGAGGAAGAATAAAGAGAACAACTTATGAGACAAACTATCACTTGGTTCTGACAATGACAACAAGCTATTGGATTTGGTGGTAATCGATGAGTAAATTTTAAAATGATGGACATGTATTAGCAAAGATCATGGAAAATGTCACTCCAAAAGATTAGGTGGACCAACAGTTCCCTTGATTTATGTTTTTTGTCTTATTTTCGCTTGATTATCATAGCCTCGCTTACATTTTGTATGATATATTGAAAAAATTTGGGTGGTTTCCTCAAAGATTCTGTGGAACTAAACAGTATTTTTTTTATGGATCTTATTGCACTGCACGTGAGAATGACGTAGTTGTATATATCTATGCATAAGATACTACCTTGTTTTCTTTGTGTAATAGTCTAATAGATAAATCCTTTAGTATGATATATTATTAATGAAAAGGATAAAATGTATGATACATTTTTAATGAAAAGATAGAAATATAGTATTCTTCTTATAATGTCATTGAGTCTTATTAACGAGTCATTTTCTCCAAATTGAAAAATGTCAGTGAGTTTTATTAATACTAATTTCCTCGTGATTTTGTGAAATTAAATGATGAGTATTTTCAACTAGGTTCCAGTTAATTCAATTGATAAAATCTTTTGTTATCAAAAGAATTTTGAGATTCACCAAAAAGCAATTGGTGTTTTGGGTTAATGATAAAGAACAATCATCATGAAGTGAACATTATAAGATACTATAAACTCATAAGAGTGTTGTATATATTTGCTACACAATATACTACTATTTCTTTATTGATGAATAGATAAAACCTTTTGAATGACATATCTACTAGTAATGAAAAGGTAAAATATCATAATAATGTTCTTAAAATATTAATGATTCTTTTAAGAAGTCCCCTTAAGATGTCTATTAAAAAACATATAAAAAAAAAAAAAAACCATGTCAGTTATTTCTTGCCATGTGAAAATGAATTCAGTTATCTTAATTTTTCTTGATATTTGTGCACAATTTGTTTTTTTAAAACATGAAATTGAAAACATATTAACTTTCAATTTTTTTTAAAATATTATATATTTTGTGACATTCTTTTTTTTTAGATAAAATATTTTGTGACATTCTATAAGTGAAAGTTACCATATATTTTGAGATATAGGGTGTTATACATCAACTTCCCTTGAGAGAGTATTATCCAAGAAATGAACTGGCAAAATATTTTGTTAAACTTAATACAAAAATTGTTACTTAATCAAAATATGAGATACTTTTTTTTTTTTTTTTTTTTTTTGCATTGGAAAGTATGACTACTAAGGTTGTGTTTGTTTCGAGTGAGAATGAAAATTGAAAAATATTTAACACCCTGATATGTGTTTGGGAGCACATGTAAAACTCAGTCAAACTTAAAATCATTTCCTTTTATCGTAAAATTCAAGCACTTCAACTGTAAATCATTTACACATTCCATTTACCTTCAAACCAAGTTTTACGAACTGAAAAACAGAAAAGAGAGAGAGAGAGAGAGAGAGAGAGAGAGAGAGAGAGCAACTTGGGAAAGTCACTCGGAGATCCACCCAAACCCGAATCCAATTAGATCGTGCCGCCTCATTCCGCTCCACGTGCCGGTAAGTACTTTATTTCCTTTTCTTTCTTTCTTTTCTCTTTTCTTTCTTGGCTTTTCTTCTCTCCCTGACCAACCTTAGCTCCCCCGTCTTGCTCAAACCCATCTCCAATCAGCATGCCCAGATTGAGCATTGCATGTACCCAATGCACCCAGCTAAACCCACCTCGATTTCAACATCCCAGCCCACGATCTATCCTTCTATCGACAGTTTGACCTCAAACCCACCACTGAAACCCGAAGGTATACCCTCTCTGCCATATATATATATATATATATATAGATATTGATATATAAATATATTTATCCTGATTTATGTATGTAAAGTTGTGATTTACAACTATTTTGTGTTGGCTTTAATTCCGTACCAAATTTGATTGTAATTTCTTCAATCATTTTTCCCTGTATGTATGTGGGTTTTTAATTGTAAGGGATGAGTGTGAGAGATAAGCTTCAAAGAATGAACAAGTGGTTTTCACGAGTGTCTCGCAAGAAGCTAACCCGCGAAAGAGCCACGTGTAGAGCACATGACTGGAAGATGAAGAGTCATGCCAGGCTGGAGGTTTTTGCAAGTGTCTCGCGGGTAAGGCCAACCCGCGAAAGACTTACGAAACTCTCTGTTTGGCAAAAAGTGAAGTTTTGATTTACCAAGTCTTTACCTACACTATATATATCATCATTACCCACAAATTGGAAGGAGTACTTTTTAGAGAGAAAACCCTAGAAAATACACTCTAGAGTTAGAGATTATTATACCCACAATCATCTACACATTTCCTTGTGGATTTCCTCAGCTCTTACCTCTTCATCTCTACATTTTTGAGAGGTTGCTAGCCCAAACACTTACCACACTCATATTGAGTGTAAAGTGAGATTTTGGTGCTGTTGGGAAACATTGGAAGGAGCCATTCATTGGAGGATGCAATCGGGCTGAATTGCAGGATCCGGAAAGCTAGAGAAGACAAGGCTCCGAGAAGTCAGTTGTTAGCAAGAATTTGGAGGGCTCAAGTACATGGGGTAGACTTGGAGGGTCTTTTGTTATTCGTGTACTCCAACTTTATTCTCTAGTGGATTAATTTCGACTTGGAAGGTTGCAGAGAGATTTTTTGCCGAATTCTTCGGTCTCTTGTTCGATTACACGTCTCGGCGTTATCTTATATTTGCATCTCTCTTTCCTACTCTTAAGCTTTCCTTTTATTGTTGATAATAGATGAATATGGCTTAGGGTAGTGATATCAGTTATTTGCGCTAATTTACTCTTGTTCTGCACTTAGTATAAGTTAGAGTAAAAGCTATCTAGCCATAAGTTTATTTGGGGGTTTGAATAAACTCTTGTGTTTTTACACAAATTCGAGCTTTCAATTGTTATCAAAGTGGGTACACTTATCGGATTTCATCATCCTAGTGTGATTTTAGACCCCAAATAAGATGGATAGATCTCAATCTCTCAATGCTCCTCCATGCTTTGATGAGAGTAACTATGCTTTTTGGAAAGTATGTATGCATGCTTTTCTTTGTGCCATTGATGAGATGGTGTGGGATTTTGTTGAAAATGGGTATGTAAGACCCACTACTGCTAAATCCGAATGGGATAAGGTTGCTCTTACTTTGGAAAACGCCAATAGCAAAGCAATTAATGTTATTTGTGGTGTTTCTACTAATGAGTTTCACAGGATTTCGCATGCGAAGACCGCCAAAGAGGCGTGGACTATTCTTGAGACAACCTATAAAGGTACCAAGAAGGTCAAGGACACCAAGCTTCAAATACTCACTACTCGGTTTGAAGAAGTAAAGATGAGTGATGATAAGTCATTTGATTCCTTCTATGGGAGACTCAACAAGATAGTGATTGCCAAGCTTAATCTTGGGGAGAAGATTGAAGATGCTAAGGTGGTGAGGAAGATTTTGAGGACCTTACCCAAAAGCTTCAAGGCTAAGGTCACAGCCATAGAGGAGAGTAAAGATTTGGATGAGATAAAGATTTAAGAATTCATTGGATCTCACCAAACATATGAGTTTGGATTACCTTCTCACAAATCTAGCAAATCCCTTGCTCTCAAAACTATAAATGAGCGATTGGGTGATTCCTCCGATGAAGATTATGTGGAGAAGGATGTGGTATTTCTTGCAAAGAACTTCTGAAAATTCCTCAAAATGAAGAACAATGGGAAGTTGTTTGGCAAAGGAAAGTTCTCATCCTCAAAGAATGACAAGAGGGAGTTCAAGAAGAAGGATGGGAAAGATTCTCCATCCATTCAAGGAATTGTGTGCTATGAATGCAACGGCCATGGGCATCTCAAGAAAGAATGTCCAAACTATTTGAGAGGAAAGGGTAAAGTGTTTGCCACTACCCTTAGTGATTCAAAAAGCTCAAATTCTGATGCGGAAGGAGAGTGTGATTGTGAAGGAAACTATTCAGCCTTCATAGCAATCACTACAATTGACTTTAGGGATGATTTGAGCGACTTAGTTGATGAGCTTGGTGTACAATCCGAAGGTCAAGAAGTTGAAGAGTCAGAAGATGAGGATGTGTGTCTCAATGAAGGCGAGAAGAACCTTCAGGAAGTGTATGATGCGTTATTTAAAGATTATGGCAAATATGCCAAAGTTACAAAAAATGTGGTTAGAAAGATGAAGAAAATTGAAGAAGATAATAAATCCACACTCGTGAAACTTAAGGAAGCTAAATGTGAAGTTGAAGAGTTAAAGGAAGAGTTGCTGAATGCGTATTCTAAAATCAAGTTCCTTGAACTTGAAATAATCCAAGAAAATGTCAAAGTGGGGCACATTTCTATCAAGAAGCTTGACAGTGTGCTTTCTTCTAAAAAATCTTCAAATGACAAGACCAGTTTAGGCTATACCGATGGAGGAAGCTCAAGCAACAAATCCAAGAAGGAAGTGAGGTTCGTATTGGCCAAAAATGTAGAGAAATCTAAAGTGGAGATGCCCAAGATTAAGACCCATGTTGTTGCAAAGAGAACTATTGGTACAAAACCAAAGGAAAAAGGGAAATCATTGCCCAAAAGTCAAAGGGGACCTTAAGTGAAGCATTTTTGTCATCATTGTGGTGTGCAAGGGCACACAAGACCAAATTGCTTCCAATTTCAAGCATTCAAGAGGGCTAATTCTTTGCATGGCCAAGACAACTCAAGAAGAATGTCAAAGGGAATTCAAGCTAAAGGAGAAAATGAGGGACAACTCATTGGAGATGTTATGGAAATGTTGAAGAACATTTCATCATGCCTTGCTAACTTCACCCCGAGGTTTGGGAGTTATGTCGGTCGTACCCCTCCATCTCAGGATCTCACCCAAAACACTCGTACAGTGTGGGTGAAGAAGGGTACTCATGCATGATCACTCACTATGCCCATGCATTAATATTTCCAACGTATTAGGGTTATAGTTTCATGCATCATGACATATGTAATCTTCTTATGTCATTGCTTCCGTTTTAAGCATGTTTCTTTTAAAAGGTTTTGTTGTTTACCTTGTTTTTGTTGATCTTACTTTGTTTGTTTTGTTTTTGAGTATGTTGAAAAATTCAAAAACCCATAAAAGGTGAAAAATCTCAAAAAGTTTGATCGCTTGTGTTGTGTATATCACATGTGAGTTTGGCCTAGCTAGTACCTCCGTACTAATGGCATAGTGCATTTACGAGGTTAGATTGTTATGTACACACATTTTCTAAGTGTGAATGTTATCTAGAAATCTACATTTAATTGTTGTAAATAGATCTTCAAGCTTGTCATAAATGATTGGTCAGTGGTCTTGCTTGATCTTGATACATGAGTAGACTTATGCCTATATATCTTCTCACATTTTTTTCTTTTTCAAAGAGCTCTACAATTGTCTATCTCTAAAACAAGAAAAGAGCTGAAAAAGTCTTGCTTTAAAAACTAGTTTGACTAAGAAAAGGTGGAGCAAATTTGTATTAAAATGTATGGTGCCAAAGCCAAATGATTATTTGTCAAAAAAATTCATCAAAAAGTTCATGGCATCGTTTCTTAAGAATTTGAGTTGTATTTGATCAAAAGTATGAAAAATGGAAACCAAATGAAAAGCTTTCAATCAATTGTAATCACATTGGTGAGGGGTTATATATGTTCATTTCTACAAGTGAGATAAGTCACTTGATTTTGTACTAGTTGTGTATGATTGATTGAATTGATCATTGAAGTTTCATACTAGACTATAGACTAGTTCATTCTTGATCCACACACATAACACACAAGTCTAATGTTCAACGAATACTTATTCCATTTGTGTGATTGTACGTGTTCAAATGTGATGTGTGTACCCAATTGCTTGATGATCAAACCCAAAAATATTTTTGAATATTTTATAAGTTTTTGAAAGTGTTTTTTATGCATTTTGTGCATTTAGAGTTTTGTTTTCCTTTTAGTCCATTTCATTTTAGATGAAAATCTCTTTTAGAGGCTTTTTCGCGAGTAAGAATCCTACCCGCGAAAATGAGGAAGGTAATTTCAAAAAATTCTGAAATTCAAATAGAGACTTTCATGATTGGCTTGCGAGTAAGGGCTACCCACGAAATCTGTCAATGTGCTTCAGTGGCCATTTCGCAAGTAACTTTGCGAGAAGATTACCCACGAAATGAGTGGTTTTGCAGTTTTTAAAGCCAAACAATGATAGTTTTTCAAACATTCTCATTTTGCCTCCTCCGTGTCTCTCTCAACCCAAAACACACTTTCACTCAAATCTCACCCAAAACTCAAGATCAATCCCTCCTAAGACTCATCTAAGGTATGTTTCAACACTTTTTCACTATTGATTCCTTAGATTAAGTCCTAGATTCTAGGATTTCTAGTGTTGGGTTAATTTTTCAAAGGGTTAGGAAAAACTTATTTTTTTGCAAAAACTTTTTATTTTCTTGATTGGGCTGTGTCCCATTGTGTTTGTTTGTATTTGTGTTGGCCCTAATTGGCATTTTAACATGTATCTAGGCAAGATTTCAACATGTTCATGCATTGTTTTACATGTTGGTGGTTTGCATGCACTCTAAGTGTTTGATGAAATGCTCAAACAGCATTTTCTTGTTGTTTTGGACTTTGATGAGTACCAAATTTTGGGGATTACTATGTTTTTACATTCTTAATATGTTTTAAACATTACTAGTGTGTTTTACACACTTTGCCCCATGAGTGTCTTGTCATGCCTTGTTCATGTATCTCTCATGCACACTTGACGCACACATTTTATCACTTGACATGTTTTACATTTCACTTATGCTAGAAGAGTCTTGTTACATGTTTAGTATCTAAAACATGATCTTGTGACTTTGTTTACTTGTTTTTATGTTCTTTTTAGAACTTTTGTTCTTTTTTTTTTTTTTTTTACTAACTTGTATCTAATCAAGTTTGTTTCCTTGTTTGTGTTTGTGTTTGTTTTGCAGATGTCTCATATCAAGAAATTAGCCGCAAAGAAGTCCTCAAAGCATCCCCGCACCTCCTCGGATTCGTTCCCAAACGATGATGCTGAAATGGCCTTTAATGATCATTACAAAAGGGTCCCAATCATATTAGAGAGGACTATAGACTTAGAGTCCTTAGAGGGCACTTTCATTCTGGATGTCTTCAAAAAAAGGACGTGGAGGAAGTTATTAATGCCAACGGGCAATGTGTATGAAGATGTCATTCGGGAATTTTATGTCAATGTCTTTGTGGAAGGGGATCACATCAACTACTGACTAAAGGGGAGAGAGTTATCAATAACTAGGGATTCAATTCAGGATGTTTTGGAGATTCGTCCGACGACTCCTCACACATCTCTACAATATGATGAGAGAAGGGAGAAACTAGAACCCCTTGTGGAAATCCTTGGTGGACAACTCAACAAGAAGACCTTGCACACCATTTCGTTCACCTTGGAGATGCGAACTTTGGCCTACATCATGATCTTTAACCTCTACCCGGTTAGGAACCTGACGAACTTGTCAGCACCGAGGACCATTTTCCTATATGATCTTTTCACTCACATGGAGATCGATATCTACAGTCACATCTACCACCTCTTCATCAAATGCATCACAAAAAAGAATTCAAGACTAACTCTACCTTTTCCAAGCCTTGTCATGTCTCTTATCACAAGGGGCAAGAGTGAAGATTCCTAGTGGACTTCAAGTGATGCAAAGAGAAGATCCAATAAGTGCGCAAACCATGATCCGAAGCAAAACTCATATTCCTGGACCAACTGGAGGTGTCTCTCAAATTCCAAGAGATGAAGCTGCTGAAGAAGGAGGAGACACCGAAGAGGAAATTGAGCATTTTACTTCAGTTCCGGAGGACACTACAGAACCTTCTTCCCAAGCACATGCAAGAGCTCCCGATCGTCTTGATCGTCTACTTGGACGGGTTGAAGAGTTGCATGGAATGCTAGCTTCCCACATCAGCCACTCCACATCTTAAATCACCTACCTTGAAAGACAGATCACTGCCCTCTCATCTCAGATTGATGACATAATGAGAAACTTGAGGCAGGAGCTAGTATCAGATTCGAAGTCCGATACATTCTAGTCTCTTTAGTCATTCCGATCAAAAAGGGGGAGTAGGTTGAGGGGGAGTATAGCTTGAGGGGGAGTAGCAAAGTAGCAAAGGAACATTTTTTAGTACAAATTGGTTTATTTTGGTGGTTTCTAGTTTACTTTAAGTTTTTATAGCTTTTGGATATTTACAATGCTTTCATTTAAAACTTTTTTTTTTTAGTACAATTTTGTATCTTGGTTTTTATAGCCATTTTGATGCTTATTGCTTTCTAATGCTTTTAGCTTTAGTTTCTTTAATGCATCATGCATGTTGGACATACAATTGATTTTAGCATTGCTCTTAATTGCATTGCATATCCGGATGATCATTTACTAAATAAATGTTTGTTGTGGTCATTTCTTAATAACTGTTCATGTTTTATTAAATTATGCTTTATAGCTTACAATTCTTTTGATATCTTGATCGCATTTTACTTGTTCCTAGACGTACCTTGTGTTCTACTTGTTATGAGCTTAATGAAAGTTTGTTGTATGTGCAAGTGTTTCAGGATACAAGTGTATACGGTGCAAGTGCTTCACAACTTCTAGAATTAGGTGTAAGTGAATTTTGCCTATGTTCCCAAACTCACGTTTAAGTCTAGAGTTTGTTTAGGGGTTTTGTCATAGAATAGCCAAAGGGAGAGATTGTAAAGTTGCGATTTACAACTATTTTGTATTGGCTTTAATTCCATGTCAAATTTAATTGTAATTTTTTCAATCATTTTTCCTTGTATGTATGTGAATTTCTAATTGTAAGGGATGAGTATGAGAGAGTGCGAAGACTCAAACTTCAAAGAATGAACAAGTGGTTTTCACGAGTGTCTCGTGAGAAGCTGACCTACGAAAGAGCCACATGTAGAGCACATGACTGAAAGATAAAGAGTCATGTCAGGCTGGAGGTTTTCGCGAGTGTCTCGCGAGTAAGGTCAACCCATGAAGGACTTGCGAAACTTTTTGTTTGGCAAAAAGTGAATTTTTTTTCTTTACCAAGTCTTTACCCACACTATATATACCTTCATTACCCACAAATTGGAAGGAGTGATTTTTAGAAAGAAAACCCTAGAAAATATACTTGAAAGTTAGAGATTGTTATACCTACAATCATCTACACATTTCCTTGTGGTTTTCCTCAACTCCTACCTCTCCATCTCTACATCTTTAGGAGGTTGCTAATTCAAACACTTACCACACCCATACTGAGTGTAAAGTGAGATTTTGGTGTTGCTGGGAAGTATTGGAAGGAGCCATTCATTGGCGGATGCAATCAGGCTAAATTGCGGGATCTGAAAAACTAGAGAAAACAAGGCTCCAAGAAGTCAATTGGTAGTAGAAGTTTGGAGGGCTCAAGTACATGGGGTAGACTAGACTTGGAGGGTCTTTTGTTATTCATGTACTCCAACTTTATTCTCTAGTGGATCAATTTCGACTTGGAGGGTCACGGTGAGGTTTTTTGCTGAATTCTTCGGTTTCCTCTTTGATAACATGTCTCGGTGTTATCTTGTGTTTGCATCTTTATGTTATCTTGTATTTGCATCTCTCTTCCCTACTCTTAAACTTTCTTTTTATTGTTGATAATGGATGAATATAGCTTAGGGTAGTGATATTAGTTATTTGCGCTCATTTACTCTTGTTCTACACTTAGTATAAGTTAGAGTAAAAGTTATCTAGTCATAATTTTATTTGGGGGTCTGAACAAGCTCGTGTTTTTACTCAAATTCGAGCTTTCAATACATTTATTTGTACATAAAATATATGTGTATAATGTTATCTACAATAAGTGTTTGTGAAAGTATATGGCAGCTTATGAATATTTTGGTAAACTAAATTTAGCATTGTTTTTGAATTGGGCTTGTTATAATATTTCTGTGAATTTGGATGGTTTAACAACAATTATTGTGGAGACTTTGCTGAGATGATGTTGAATGGGTCTACACTGTCTTGTATTGCAGGATTTTTTTTATGGAAAATATCATGTTCTTGCTTACACATTTGATTGAATGGTATGTCAAATAATTTCCTATGCTAAATATGTATGTCAGAAGGCCAATTTTGGCTTTTAAATTGTTTAACCTATTGACCACCTAAAGGGTAAGACATACGTTAGTTTTGTTGGTTGTGTGCTTGAGGTGTACGACACATGGGAAGAAGCCCGTGCCCAAGTTCAACAATATTTTGGAGTAGACTACAAGGCTTTTAAGCATAAAATGGATGCAAAAGTTGCTTTTATGAAGTTTTGGCAGATTGATGGTGGGAACGTGCAATAAGGTTCTTCATCCAGTACATATTCTACTCATTCTAGCTCAAGTTCTAGTACTCCTTCAACTGAAGAGAGCTCCTATTGTGCACAGGATATGTTAAATACAATTTACTAAAATATCAATTAGATATCGTAATTGAGCAGCGAAACCATGCAATGAAGATTGCAAAGTTGAATGCAAGAATGCTAAACGTAGTGGCATCTCAAGTCCTACCCAATGATGAGCTCAATAAAATGGAACATCTAAACTTGGGTGAATGACCATGAAAGTTTTGTTGATCTCTAATTTTTGTATGTGGGTACCTCTATAATTGTTATGTAAAACTTGGATGTGTATATGTTCATATTTTTTGTGATTGGAATTAATGAATGTGCATATATGATGTGTATAGGTATTTTGAGATGCTCAATTGTATTATAGGTATATTTTTTTGATATTTTTCCTGTAAAATTTTTTACATTGGGGGGCCAAACACAGGAAAATATTTTCTGGAAAACGCTTTTACATGCATGACCAAATACTGAAAGTACTTTTCTGGTGTATTTTCTGAAGCCAAACAAACATCTGAAAATATTTTCCTTTTCGTAAAATATTTTCAATATTTTACACTCGGAAAATATTTTACATGTTACCAAACATAACTTAAATTAAATTCTAATAACTGTTGTATCAACTGGGGGGCCTAAATTATTTTCTAATGCTAAAGATGGTTTTACACATCTCTCAAGGATGAAATCAATAATCAATAATGTTCTTAAAATATTATTGATTCCTGTTAAGAAGTCCCGTAAAAACGTCTATTAAAAATATTAAATATTAAATTATAAGTTGTAATGCATGTTATTCAAAAGAAAAAATTAACGTGTCAATGATTCTTCAGCGGATTGAATTAATTCAGTTGTCTTTACTTTTCTTGATATTTGAGCATGTACAATTTAAAAAAAAAAAATGAAATTGAAAATGTTAGGTTTTAAAAACTTAGGTTTTTATGTATTTAGAACTCTAATGTGTATTGTTGGCAAACCATGATCAAAACAATATGTTTAGTAGTGTTTAGACTTGCTCAAAGTTGTATCGTTTATGTAAAGTTGGAATCGAGCTGATGCAGAAGTTACTATGCATTTCAGCCTGGCTCGATCAATCGAAGCTTAGGCTCGATCGATCGAATCTCGGGCAGAATGCATTTTTCTGTAGATTTCCAATTCAGCCCTAGTTTGTTTAAAACATTTAGGGTTTTCTAATTTTTCCTAAGTATAAAAGGCAAATCCTAGCCACATTTTAGTGTTGCTCATATTGCTGTTTGTGTAAATCTCTTGTGAGATCTAAAGGAACTTTCTTTTATACAAACTTAGGGTTTCAAGGAGGAGATATTATCTACACCTTGATGATCAACTCAGTTGCTGCCATTGAAGCTTAAAGAAACACAAGCGGGTGTGCTTGTATCTGGTGGTGAATCCAAGAAAGAATGTGTCTGTGGATTCGAAACTTGCACGTGGTCGTGTCAGTAAGTTCTACTGGTGGGTAGCAATAAGAAGTCGAACGTGAGGACTTGTAAGTCTTATTGTACGAACTTCAATTCTTTCAAGATAGTGAATTCATGTTTACCTTTAGGATAGCTAGGTTAAATCCTCCTCAGGTTTTTACCGGTTTGGTTTCCTGGGTGATCATATTATCGTCTTATTTATTTTCCGCTGCTATACATTGATATGATATATTTGTATTAACCTAGATTTGTTAATTCGACTAAGTAATCACTTGGCTAATTACCTAGGTTAATCTGATTGTGATTTTAAGGGGCCTAAAAACCAACAGAAAACATATTAACTTTCAATTTAAAAAAAAAATATTATATATTTTGTGACAACCCAAAAATGAAAGTTACCTTATATTTTGAGATACATGGACTATTATACATCAACTGCCCTTGAGAGAGTATTATCCAAGAAATGAAATGGCAAAATATCTTGTTAACCTTAATACAAAAATTATAAATTAATTAAAATATGAGATACTTTTTTTTTTTTTTTTGGCATTGGAAAGTGCAACAGCTACTAAATTAGATTCTACTAACTGTTATATCAACTGTTGGGGGGCTTAAATTATTTTGTAATATTGCTAAAGATAGATTTACATGTCTCTCAAGGATGAAACCAAGAATCAATACTGTTCTTAAAATATTATTGATTCCTATTAAGAAGTCCCATAAAAACGTCTATTAGAAATATTAATATTAAATATTCAATTATGAGTTATAATGTATATTAATCAAAAGAAAAAAAGAAAAAGAAAAAACATGTCTATGATTCTCTGACATGTGGATTGAATTCAATTGTCTTTACTTTTGAGAACAATTTATAAAAAAATTAAAAAAAAAAAAAAAAAAAAAAAAGGAAATTGAAAACATATTAACTTTCAATTTTTAAAAAATATTATATATTTTGCGACAACCCAAAAGTGAAAGTTACCATATATTTTAAGATATAGGGAGTGTTATACATCAACCGCCCTTGAGAGAGTATTATCCAAGAAATGAATTGGCAAAATATCTTGTTAACCTTAATACAAAAATTATAAATTAATTGAAATATGTGGCGCGCATTGGAAAGTGCAACAGGAGTACTAAATTAGATTCTAATAACTGTTACATTTGGGGAGCTTAAATTTTTTTCTAATGCTAAAGATGGTTTTCCATGTCTCTCAATGATGAAATCAAGAATCAATAATATTTTAAGAAATCCGTAAGAATGTCTATTAAAAATATTAAATATTCAAAAGAAAAAATAAACATGTCAATGACTCTCTAGCATGTGGATTAAATTCAATTGTATTGACTTTACTTGAGCAAAATTTTTAATAAAAAAAAATGAAATTGAAAACATCTTAACTTTCAATTTAAAAAATATATTATATATTTTGTGACAACTCAAAAGTGAAAGTTGACATATATTTTGAGATATAGGGAGTGTTATTCATCAACCACTTTTGAGAGAGAGTATTATCCAAAAAAATGAACTAGCAAAATATCATGCTAAAATACAAAATTAAAAATTCATAAAATATTTGAGACTAGTTTTTTTTCCTTGGAGAGTGCAACAACTACTAAATTAAATTCAAATAACTTTTGTATCAACAGTTTCGGGGGGCTTAAATTATTTTCTCATGCTGAAGATGGTCTTGCATTGCTCTCAAGGATGGAATCAATATTTTTTCTTTAGTAAGGCTAAAGTATGAAAAAATAAGATAAAAATCACTACTCAAGAATAAAAAAATATATTGAGATTAAAAAATAAATTAATATAAAAATCCAAATTAGCATATATTTAGTACTAACAAAAGAAATGATACAAAAGAAGTGTTTCTTAATATATTTCAATGCAATCATCTATTGAAAATGTCTAGCAATTTTTTTTTTTTTTTTTTTTTGCTGAATAAATACTTTATTTATAAGAAAAAACAAAAGATATACAATCCAGGGAGGGCCTATGACCATCTCTAACTAAAGCCTTAGCTAACATCGGCGACAAGTTAGAGATGGGAACTGGCCCACTCCAATTCAAAAGAGCAGTCCATAGGGCTTGAAGGTGGGTGGTAACATTGTCATCCCTACATATAAAAGAAAATGATACACTATCAAAAGATTTGACTAGAAACAAAATATCCTCTAGAACTGCTTTAATTCTCCAGTGAGGGACAACTGCTTTGTTCTTCAATGGCTCAATGACATTTAGTGCGTCTCTTTCAAGGATAATTCTCTTGAATCCTTCATCAGCCACCATTTTGATAGCTAACCAAGCTGCTTTGGCTTCTCCTAACAAATGCTCTATCTGATCCAACTGCTCCGTCCATGTTGCAAGTAAATTTCCTCTTTGGTCTCTTGCCACCACTGCCACTGAAGATTTATCTTCCTTAATTGCTGCATCAAAATTCAATTTTATCCAATTTAAAGGTGGGGGAGTCTAGGATGAGTTTTTTTTTTTTTACTGAAAATGTCTAGCATTTTCAGTATTAAAAAAAAAAAAAATTGTCTAGCATATATTTAGTACTAACAAAAGACGCTGTCTTTTTAGTAATATTAAATTTAAAAAGTCAAGTTAGCGAAGATGCAATTTTTTTTTTTTTTTTTTTTTTTTTTTTTTTTTTTTTTTTTTGTGAGGGAGAATATGACGTTTCAATAAATTAGGATAGAAAAATAGAAACCAAAGGTCATGTAACCTCTTTTTTTGGTTGCGGAAAAGTGTTTGTTTTTATTTATTTATATAAATCACTTAAAGAATTAAGGGTCCGGATTAGATTCAGTGCTTCTAGTGCACTGGACCCGGTCGGATGGTGACACGTGTTTAAAAATAGACACGTGTCACAATCTCAATGAGTCCAGTGCCACTAGACACTAGACCCAAACCTCCTCCAATAATTAATTTGAATTTTAATTTTTAGTACCTTGAAAGTGGCTAATTTGTATAGTATTTTCCAATTCAAGAGAGGTTACCATACTAATTCAATATAACAGAGATATTGTAGTATAATTTTGCAAAAGCTCGGGAGGTTCAATGTACTTTTCATAATATATTTTGTGTTTATACTTTATAATTAGATATAGAAATACAAACATAAACCTTAATTATGGGGATAAATCGTCTCATTCTTTTCTTTTCTTTTTGATACAAGATAAAAATTCTACTTTATCATAATCTAAGTGTATATGTGTATGAAACTTCCTTCTGGAGATTTGAACCACAACCCTTGGCCCCCTATACCCCACAAGCACTTATACTTATGGAGTGACTATTGCACCAAGAGTGTGCGGTGGTCATTCTTTTCTATTTTGAAGGTGTTTCATTTGTCAAACCCATGACTTGTCACCTTCCTCTTTTTTTTTTTTTTTTTTTTTTTTTTTTTTTTTTTTTTTTTGAGGAAGGACTTGTCACCTTCCTTGTAAATAATGCTGCACAAAAATGTGAAATTAAATTATAGTTGCGACTGAAATTTTGTCAAGCTATGTGTCATGCCAATAATGCAGTTGTGAAGAATAGGCCTAGGATTCTCCAATCTCCATAGGTTAACTAAATGATCATTAGCTCATATATATAGATCCCAATTTCATCTGGCTAGAACTCCCAGATGTTTGTTGAATTAAAATATGGGTTTAAGTGGTTTCGGACTTAGCTTAATTACAGGTTAAGTAAGGGCACTATAACTAGTACACGACAGACATTGGTGGAGATAGAGATGATTAGACCCTACCTTAAATAAACTTTGAAGATTTCAAGAACTTGATTTAGATTGATTTTCATTCAAACAATGTTGCATCAACTCCATACTACCAGACAATAGGACTTGCATAAACACAAAGGGTGAAATGGGTGTTGACAAATTTGGAGGTCAAATAAAGTTACCCTTTTACTTTTTGTCTTGTTGTATGGATCAAATGGTTGTTGGGTTCAGCATAGAATAAAATCTTGCTTTTATTTACAATCTAAAAAAAAGTAAATGTTTTAAATTAGCACAGGCTGCTTAATTAGTAACTTTTAGTCCCTTAATTCTCTTGGCTCACCAATTCCATTTTTGATGATCTGCAAGAGTAGTAAAAATCCTAACAATAATATATTATTTTAGGAAAATGATGGTTTCTGTGACAAGTTGATGTTAATTATGAAAAAAAGTTTCGATTAGTTGATTACAAATTCATGATTTGGATGATAATGAAAATAGAAAAAATTTTGATGACATTGACCGTGACAAACATTAGTGGTTATGGCGGCAGGGATGATGAAAATTATGATGATGGGTGGTTCATCTCTCTCTCTCTCAAATATTGCACTCTAATCATTATCATTGCGTTAGGTTCATAATCTCATCAATTACTAATGCTAATGAAAACTTCATCTGACAGGTATGCTAGAGACAAGTGACAAAGTTAAACAGGGTTGAATATAAGTATGTTGCAGCTTCTGCTAGAGAAGCGACAAGAAAATGTTGCATCAGCCTAATTATGTGATGGAACTTTTTAATTTCTCTTCAGTGTAGACCTTGAGTGCAGGTCAATCAGGTGAAAAATATAACCACAATCCACAATCTTCTAATGGAAGAGATTCTCCTATAGGATCATATTGTGAACAATAGTTATTGCATCATTTCAGGAGATTAATTATGGGACAGATATGACATTAATTAGAATCCACTTTAACCTTAATGTGAAAGTGAAGGACAGTGGGGATTTTAGTAATCATATTTAGGGTGTAAACTAAGCCAGGTTTAGTGGATAAAATGTACGGAATTCATAATTACATAAGCCTGACTTTGTGTATACTAATTGTTAAACCTTGCAGTTTGCCAACGTAAAGTTTGTTTGAATGACCAAATTATGTTGTTTGCTAGAATAAATCACTCTTTTCATTTTCTAGTTGAACCTAACTAGTAGAGCTTAATATCTTGGTGATGTTTGAGGTCTTAACTCAAATGAAAAATAGTATTCTTTAAAAACAACACAACAGCCCTAATTCAAAATATGGACAAAAAGGAAAATAGGTTGGACAATCCCATCATAGAGTAGTAGCGTACTTTTTTCCTTTTTCTTTTTTCTGGTTTTCTTTGAAAATAAGTTTCAGATACAAAGTATCAAATTGCCAAAGCTTGTACAATTGCTTAGTGGAAAAGGGAATATAATTTTCATTTCGTATATATTCGACTACTTGTTTCTTTGTCAACGCAAATTATAAACTACAGCAAAGTGTAAGGTTTCCATGTCATTCTGTAACCCACTTTGTCCACTTAAGAACTGTTCCTAACTGTAACATCATTGTTCAAAGGTTGGCCGAAGCAGTAAAACAGTGACCGCGCAGGTAAGCTAGGATTAATAAGTTTGTTTTAAACAAGCAAGGTTTCTGTAGAATTGGTAAGTTTTAGGTTTAACTTTTGCCCCCCCAAAAAAGGAAAAACAAAAACAAAAAACAAAAAACAAAAAACAAAACTATAAGGAGAGAAGGAGCAATCATGAATGGTCAACATACCGGGCAAAAAAAAAAGGGTTTGCTGTTTTTATTATTATTTTTTTTTTAACCAAGTGTGGTCAGATGTATTGTAGAGCTAGAAATTTTTCAAGTAGAAGTTAATTATATGAAGAAATTTTTAATCCAAATAATAAGCTTTTGTATATATAAAGGTTGTGAAAAAACCCAGTAACTTGCCTGCCCAACCTGCGCAAACAGTCAAGTTGAAACTAACTATATTTTTAATCGACCCACTGGTTGTAGAGGTTGACAGTTTAGAATTCTCTAAATCCATCAAGGGCATTTAGGTTAAGAATTTAAACTCTCAACTTGCCCAACTTAGCCCATGTACACACACAAAGTATGTTTGTAACATTGTTTAACATATGTTATTTTCTTACATTGAGTTAGGTTTTACATAATTAAAACTTTTTATTTTTCATCTAGTCAATTTGTAAGTTATATGAACTATCATTTATCTGATATTAATCAAATTTTGGTCTATGCCAAAAACCAACTTGACTTGCAAACTCAATTTATCTGATATTAAACAATTTTACCCATTAATCTGGCAGTTAGCTTTTTGAATCTATCAAGAACCGACCCGACCTATATATATATATAAAGATTAAAAAAAAATAGTACTAGTATTTAAAATCTTAGTTGTCATTTTTTTAAAATATTTTTTCTTTATTTTTATTTTTATTTTTTATAAGAGAAAAAACAAAGAACTATTGAATGAATGCCCATTAAAAATCCACTAAAAGGTTATATTTTATGGCCCAATTAAAGAATGTCCAATCTAAGCAAATATATCTTCATCCTACACAACCTACCGACTCAAATCACCTATATTTTCAAACAACCTAGGATTGTAGCTAGAGGTTGGTAGGTTAGTGATGGTTTGAAAATTTTCCAACCCATCATTGACGGTTTGGTAAAATTTTTGAAATTCAATCATTTACATAAATGTAATACATTTTTTTTCAAAAGATAATTTAAGAGGAGCCATTAATTAAATTGTATATATAATTTTTTATTTTCTATGAAAATATATATATATATATATATAGAGGAGGGAAGGAGAGGGGTCAAAAGCTAGGGGCATGGCCTCCTTGGCCCCCCTCTTTCTACCACCGAAAGGAAATGGATTAAAACTCAAGTTTTCTACCGAGAGAAACCTAGGTAGTGCTATTGAGTTACAAGGCTTTTCTGCAACCAAATTGTAAGACTGTTGACACTATATTTATCGTATTGTTATCATTATTATTTTCACTCTAACAATTTTCTTATCTTTGGAGGTTTGAATTCCTTCCCCTCACTTACTGTAAGTGAAAAAAAAGAGTAACCATATTCAATCTCATTTTTCTTCAAACATGATTCCAATTACAAAGTAACAAGCATGCCCCCACGATTGAAGAATTTTTATATAGAAAACTCACCTCATGGGCTACATATAAAAGAAAACATTCCTTAAACACACCCCCCACACATTTGATGTTGTTTTTTTTTTTTTTTTTGAGAATGATGATGTTGTTAATACTTAATAATAGTATATTGTTGTTATTACTATATTATAATAATTGTATGACCAATGATAGAAAATCCTTAAATACATTTAGATCTCAGGCCCCTTAAGCCATGTGAATCTAGGATAAGATCCCAAATTTACTTTTCCCCAAAAACAAGATCTAAAATTTTTAATATTTGAATCTCCTCCACATGCAGATCAATAGTACGCCCTCCACTGTAAGTAACCTGAGCCTTAGCTAGGCTGCACAATGCACATAAGTTCTGTTCCATGCACACATAAGATTCCCACAAAAATGACGTCGTTTTTAGTATTTCTTAGAGCCCCCACAATTTGACGCTTGTGCGTGTGTGTCCTATATATATACAGCACCTCGACTAAACCCTTCCTCACCTACTCTTCTCAGTTTCATACCTCTCTCTCTCTCTCTCTCTCACTCTCTCTCTCTCTCTCTGAGAGTTTTTTGAGTCTCAAACACGACTAGATCTTGAATTGTCCCTCTTCTTTTTCTTTCACAACTATAGATTTTTCTTTTGTTTTATACTTTTGAATTTCTAGATCCTCTTCTTTTTTCTTGATTTGCTAGTGTTATTCATTGTGTCATTCATAACCCATGTTCTATTTTCATGGCCTAAGGTCATTTTGAGGGTTGTTTTGCTTTAGATGCCACCGGAAAATCCGACCCACAAGCTCAAACACCCTGAATTACACATGGGAAAAGTAGTTGGAGTGGTTGGTTTTGTGTGATTATATATATATATATATATATATATATATATATCTCTCTTTGATCCCACTGTTTTGGCCGTGCGGCTCAGATTATTTGATCTCCATAAAACTAAAAGAAAAATTCCCTTCCACCACTTGTTTTGCACTAGGGTTCCTTTGGTCATTAGACTGTCTTTTCCAACCAATTGTTCTATACCACGTGAGCCCAAATTTTGTGGAAAACCTACTCATATAACCTTGGAATCCAAAAATGGCTTCAATATTCCCTTTTTTTTTTTTTTTCTTTTTTTTCTTTTTTCTCTTTTGCCTATTCTCTTTCTTCCATTTGTTTAATCTTTGATTACTTTCTGTTATCATTCATAGTCATTCGACCCCAAAATTTTAAGACTAGGATTTTAGATTTGATTACTGTTATTATATTCCTCTCTATTATTCACAGATTAATCCACAGTCGTTATTTGCGGATGCAGCATCATTGAGATTCACAGTGCCAAAGCACAGAAGCAACAATCTGATTAATCTCTCTCCGCATATGCTTTGGAATTGAGAATCTTGATGATGCTGCATCAGCCAATAAATGACTACAAACCTCAAAGCAGGATCTTGATTTTGCAGCTTTGTTTGTTAAAGGTAAACTAATTAATTTCAATCCGCTTTCCCATGTGTACTATTTTGTTTTTATCTAATATGTGATTATTGATGGCTATGCTATTGTAGCACTTATTTGATTCTTTTGGCTCGTAATTTATTTTATTTTTTTCTACTTTATTACTGTTCATTTACAGGAATCAAAGAAGTTATTATGATAATGCAAAGAAGAAAGGTGAGTGAGGTAAACTTTGCTCTTATCTCACTACACTTTTTGGAGCAATATATGCGCATTTGTCTTGCTGCTATGTATTTTTTTCTTTTTATTTTTAGGGCTATAAATCTAATTAATATCAATTTAGGTGTAGGGTTTTATTATCCCTGACAAAAATAGCGTTTTTCATTAAAATACAGTAGTTATTTTTTGGGGAATTCTTGTCTGTGTTGGATTAACAGTTTTGAAGCTTGGAGCTTCCCTAGGAACTAGAACGATCGAGCTAGAATCTTGGCTACATGATGTCACATTGAATGGTTGTGTTCACTACCACAATATTGAGAAATATTATTTGTAATCATTTCCAATTGAAGGAGCATCCATGGAGTTATCTCCTACCCATTTCTTCTTTAATTATATTTCCTCTTTGTTTCTCTCTTATAGAAACATGTAGGTTTTAGGAAGAATCCTATAATTTCAAGGCAAGCAATTATAGTAGAAAAATTAGTTGTTTCTGTAATTTTGCTAACTCAAATCGAATCCCCAACGTCCCCTCCTCACCCCTCAACCTCCAAAAATGACAGAAATTTCACTTGAGTCCTAAATAGTTAGATTTTGTTGTCCTTAAATTCATCCCCTTTTCACTCGTTAGATATATTTGACTCTTGACATTTTTAGTGAATCCCTGAGACCTATTCTTTGGCCTGTTATCTTGTTGTCCTCTAAGTACTCTTTCTTTTGTTTTAGTGAATCCTTGAGAGCTACTCCTTGGCCTGTTATCTTGTTGTCCTTTAAGTACTCTTTCTTTTGTTTTACCAACAATCAGAATCACCCAGCTGTAATGCTGCACTTGTGAATCAATCAAATGGAAAACAAATTACATGACTGAACTTCAGGATAGACCTAGCTGGTGGAATAACCCCGGCCTTCTTCTTTTTTCACTTACAACAAGTGAAAGAATGAGATATTTGAATCTAGGTTTTCTTTAAAAGAAGAACCAAGTAATGTTACTCAATCTCATGGAATTGACAATAATGGTTTATATTTCATGTTAATAAGACATCTGAAATACCAACGAGGTAATATCTCTAAATTTTTCTTTATCTTGAGGTAAAATACAACTTTTGTAAAATATTATTATTTAAAGAACAATGTTATAGATTATGAAATGCATTTTGTTACTTAGTTTATGTTCATAGGAATAAGAGAGTTACAAGGTTTTTGACAATTGAAATAAACCTTTTAGTTATAGAATATTCTGATATAGTTGTTTTTCTGAGCTTGCACTTTGATTATCTTTAGATTCATCGATCATTAATAAGGTTTATTGCAGTGGCTTTAAACAGAGATAGGCATTTCAACCTTTTGAGTTCTAGAGTAATCTATGAGATCTTGGGTTTTGTTTCAATATGCATGAAGGTTATAATGAAGCAATATTGCATAGATATGACTGACTAGTTTCAGGGAGTCTATGCACGTCAGGTTGTACCACATGTAAAACAAAAGATGCCATAAAACAACATAAAGCCTTAGCTGTAACTCAAAAATATAAAGGATCATAATGATTATTATAGTTGACTGGTATTTAGTTTACATAGCAAATGATTATGTATGGGTTCAAGATTGATTGTTTGATGTTGTCGGTTGGGAAGCAACTTCAGTGAAGAATGAATTTTAATATTATTTTGATCTTTAGTTGTAAATGTTTTAAACTAACCCTGAATTTTTGAGATTAAGATTTGATTGTTGTTGTTGTTGTTGTAAGATTTGAAATTTTGGAACTAAGATTTTATTGTTGTTGTTGTAAATGTTTTTAACTAAACAAAAATTGAAAACTAAGTCTTGATTGCTGTTATTATTGTTATAAATGCATTTAACCTAGCATAAATTTTAAACAAACTCTAGTCTTAAGGTGAAATATTTGATGTTGTTCGTATCTGTTTAGTTTTAGACCTTTTCTTTTGAACTTTTTAGTTCATTTGTTTATATATGTACAATTTTCAAAACTTCATTTTTCTCAATACAACTCTATTTTGACAAACTTTCAACTTATAAATGAAGAAACTTTCAATGACAAAACGACATTCGAAGACACTCTTAATCTCTTATAAAAACATACCCTGTGTATAATAAACAGTGCTCTATAGTTATATATACCTCTTAATCTCTTATAAAAACACACTTTGTGTGTAATAAACAGTGCTCTATAGTTATATATACCATCTAGTTTTTTTGAGAGAGGAGTGCCTTAGAGAATTAAGAGAGCCACTTAACAGTAGAATGATATTTGAAATTATTCTATAACAATGCTTCTAGTAATAACCATGACATTTTTGTTTTACCTTGGGGTTGCATTTAGTTGCTGCAGGGAACGTAGTTGTTTTTCAACCTAACCAGGTTAAATGTACTGTAGAAATGAGTGAATTTTGAACCGACTTTTCTATTTATTAGCCATGGAATTGAAGAAGAATCTTAAGCCATGTCATGTGGGGGCAGTTAGTGACAAAAGCTGTTATATCATTTTGACAATTGAAAAGGAGGGAGACGAATATCATTCCCTTCTAACGGAGGTCCACAAGTACATTGAGTGAGAAAAAACCAATGTTAGCGAGTACAAAGAGATCATAGCAAATCCTTTTTTACTACGAACAAATTTGTATGCACATGAAATAATGCTTGTAACTATGTATGTTCCTCTTTAGTCTATTGGATAATGTTCTACTTATATTCACAAAAACATGCGGTCAGAATCTTGTATTGTGTTCTCTTATTAGTCTATTGTGCATTTTTACCTAACATCTGAGTAATTAATCAACATCTTGACACAGTTGCATCACTTCTACAGCTTTTTTCACATTGCTGCAATAAACTTAAGTTTAAGATTTTCGGGTATGAAAAATTGAGGTTGGACCTTGGTATGATGATAAGTGCCCCTCTCCATAAGTTGGAGTTGGAAAATCAGCTTCTCAAAAGTAGGGTAAGTCTGCCGATTAACCAGTTCATGCCTTAAAAGCATGGGTTTTGTGTACTAAATATGAATGAAATTTTTTAAATTTCACACATTGATGATGAATGAGTGGAATTGTGAATCTAGATTTTATAGCATGGCCAATGTGTAAGCAATTCAGATTGAAGCTTTGTGATTAGACAGCATCAAAGCACTGTACATCAAAGTTAAAATACTTGAAATCTTATCTGTGATGATTTTGTGATTAGCCATAGATCACTAGTATGGGATATGCACATATTGTTGAGCAAAACTTTTTGTAGAGTTTTCTCTGTTTATAAAGTGTCCAATTATAGTCTGTTCCTGGAATTGATCGGACACATGACAAGTAATAGTCAATTGAAGAGAAGTGTCACATATTGTGCTGAATGTCACAAATTTTTTCCTGATTTAATTGTGACTAGATCTTTTGAAAACCAAAAATGAAGAGAGCAAAGAGATAAGATTGTCTGAGTAGAGAAACCACTAATGAATAGATTTTTCTTTTTCAACTTTTCAATTTTGATTAATTTGCTCAGGAAAACAAATGCTTTAAGGTAATTGTATCAGAAAAAATGTGTTCATTATCATATGTGGTGATTGATCTTCTCCTTGTTCACCTAGATAGTCAAGACTCTCTAGATTTATATGGGTTATTTATGCCATGAATGATGCTTGGGTTATTACAATGTTTTGCTAAATAAGCCTTATAAATTGATTTGTCAATTTTAAACTTTTAAAAAATTATTTATTTATAATGCTATTGATGTGACACCAATCACATTTGTTATTATGTTTTTTTATAAGAATTATTTTAGTAAAACCGGTAATAGTTTTATCATTCCGTAAACAATACCATCTCTCTCTCTCTCTCTCTCTCTCTCTCTCTCTCTCTCTCTCTCTCTCTCTCTCTCTCTCTCTCTCTCTCTCAAAGTTTTCTTTTTCTGTGTAGAATTAACACATTAATTTGTATAGACAAATTTAAGTACTTAAATTTCAAATTGCAAAATGAAGCCTATGCTTTGATATTTTTTTTCCCCCTTAAAAAAAGAAGAAGAAGAAAAATGGTAACATTCCAAAAAGAAAGATAAAGATCTTTTTTCTTTTTTCTTTTTTTTTTTTTTTGGTTTACTTTTAACAATGACATATTTACTTAGTACCCTCTTAGTAAAAATTTAAGAAGAGCAATCACTAAAAGCCACCTTTGAGTGAGAATATGTACTGCTTAAGGAATCTTTTGATATTAAATACCTATGAGTGAAAATTTGATAATTGGATTGGGGGATTTTAACTTTAGATGTCTCCATTGAAAATATCAAGAAGTACGCCATGAGTTTCAAGACTCTCGGCAATGTTAAAGGTAGATCTTCTGCATCACTAATTGTGATTATCTTTTATTTATTTTTGGCTAGAATTTATAATTTTAGTAATGCTACAAATACAATATTTTTTATAACTGTCAACCTAACTTGTTGTGATAAAAATAATATTATTTTCACATAGATCCATTAATGGACACCACTTTTGTTATGCATCAATAAGAGTTAGAACATATCAACAATTATGGAAAAAATTGCATTTGAAATGAGCTGTTAGTTTTCGGTCTCTTTTTTTTTTTTTGAGAGAGAGAGAGAGGGGGGGGGGGGGTTGTTGGGGTTTCTCTGTCTCTCATAATCTCTCCCTTTTGTTTGTATGTGAGAAATTTACCACATGTAAAATGGCCTTTAATCTAGTATCAATGATACTGCCCCCCTAGTGGAAAATATGCACACACACACCAAAAATTGAATTGTCACTGGGATTTGGAAGACTGGAAATGTCATTTGGCAAAAATCTTGGAAAAAGAGATTTCGACCCCTCTTTTTTGTTGTTTGTTAAAGTGCGTGGAAGTGACAAAATATCTCCATTTAGAACCTCAGTTCTCTTTTACCCCCCAAATCTAGGACTTATGTGTTAAAACCGTACAATTTACAGCTCCTTGTGGTAAAAGACGAAACCTCCTTACTGAATTGAATGAACTCATTTCTCTCCTTCTTGAGTTCTTGGTTCTTTCTCCTCCAAGCTGGGTTAAGCTATAGTATTGTTAGGGTTTAATCAAGTGTCTGTTAAATGTCATAATAATTCAATCAGTTAAATTTCCTTGATAACGATGGTGTTGGTAGCAATGATAAATGTGCAAATACTGATATTGGTGACAATAAGATTGTGTCATGAGGTAAAGTTGGCTATAGAAAGTTTGATGTTGACAATGTGAAGATGCAAAAAAAAAAGTGTACAACCATACCATTTTTCATATTATCTTATGTGGTTTATTGTGAGTGATAGAGAAAAAGTATTAGATATATGTGAAGGTGACAAATAGTCAATCATAATCTATCACATAAGATTGTTGTGAGAAATGATGTTGCTAAGGTTTTGGTCCTAGAATAATTGATGAGAGGGCAGAGCTAAAGTGGGAGAGAGGACACGGTATCTTTTGCACTCATTATGAGGGCAGAGCTAAAGAAAGAGAGAGGACACAGTATCTTATGCACTCATTATAAGGACAAAGATAAAGTAGGAGAGACAGGAGACGGTATCTTATGTGCTCATTATATACTATGAGTACCTCACGATAAAAAAGTTCATGGATGTGTGGATCTCATTTACTGTGAGGTCATCATTGTATGCAATAGTGTACTAAATAATTTGACTTTGAGAGTTGGAAGAAATGTTTAACCCTTATGCGAGTACAAATTTACCATTGAGTCATTACACAAGAATTGCCCTCCTTGCGCTCTAATGCAAATATTTCCCCTTTTTGTCTTTGCTCATAATTCAAACTCAATTTTTTTTTTTTTTAAATTAAAAAGAGAATGAATGAAAATGAAGATGAAAATGAAAATTTTCTCTTAAATAGTTTGGGTCCTATATTTTTTTCAAAAAGTAATATGGGATGAATTACTAAATTAAAATTTTTTTTCTAGATTATGACCGATTAGAATCAAAATTCACTGCAATAGGAACAAAAGTATTTGGTATTGCAAAATTTCTTAAAAGAAACCGAGGATCTTTTGAAATTTTTCAAATTTATTGGTATATGCTTTTAATACTTTAATATTAAAATTTTTTTTTCCAAGTATACTCCTAAAAAATGAAATTCAATTGGTTATTTTTTGTTTGTCTTTTAATTGTATAAAATATAGGTATATTTATTTATTTATTATAATTACAAAGTTGAGATTATGAATAAACTTAAACCTAATATGATTATAATAAGTTTCCATAGAATCCTAAAATAAATTTGTATCAATCTACGTGGATTTTCATATTTCCCTATGGATCATTGCTTAATAAGAAAACTTTCCAATTCCCATCCCATTTCAATTTACATTTACATTATATATATATATATATATATATATATGAAAATTAAAGCCTTTTTTTAATTGTTTATTTATTTTGTTACTTTTATTAAGTAATTTTTTTGAAAAAAAAAAATTATTTTCTTGCTCCCTAAACTAAAATCTTAACTCTACCTCTACAATGAGAGCAAATGGTAGAAATAAGTATATGAAAAATGATGTGAATTTTCCTAATACGTATGGAGATTAATACCGTGATGACCATGCATTGATGTTGGTGGAAGATATAGTGCTGAAGGTGGTAGAGATGATGGTGGTGGTATATATAATGACATGCAATTATGATAATAACATTATAATGATAATGGTGGTGGTGGTGGTGGTGGTGGTGGTGGTGGTACGGACTGATTATTGTAGTAACAATGATAACAATATGGAGTAATGACGGTGGTGGTATAATGTTTTGAAAAACATTCAACTTTCCTTCTTATTTATTTATTTTTTTTCATTATTTTTCTTAAAGCTGGTCAAGCATGATTGTCATATATATATATATATATATTTCATTCTTTAATAATACAAAAAATCATAGAAATTAAGAATGCATTTTGGGATTATTGGTCGAACTTAATTTTATGTAGTTCATTCATAAATCATAATTCATTTTCAGAATGGAAAAAAGACAGGTTTGATAATGTTTATGATGAGTTTAAGGCAAATCTAGGTTTCTTTTACAGCATACAAGAGTTTTTACAGAGACAAAACTGAGCTTCCCGCCGGAGGAGCTTGAGCCTTTGCGTTTTAGTCATAAAGTAGTGGATAGCTAGATTCAGAATCTAGTTTGTTCATGATTGCATTGGGCACCCAAAGCACAAAAAGAAGTTAAAAACAAAAAAGAAAAAGATTCCTGTATAAAATTTTACTCACTTTATTTTTTTTACAGCTTTTTTCAATAGTCTAAAATTTTCAATATTTAGTTATATGATTTACATGAATAATGAAACATTAACACCAGCCTTTTCTTCCATATAGATTTGATTCTGCAGGTTAACTATGCCAGTAGGTTTCTGCATATCATTTGGAGATACTAAAATTGACATGCAATGTTGTGTTAAAACTATAAGAGTACAAACTAAATAGATATTCTCACAAAAAAACTGTATATCACAAGATATGTGTAGAAAAAAAAAATTGGTTAACGTCTGTGTTACTGTTTAGAACTCTTGGAACAACTAATTATTCTTCCGGCTGAGTTTAATTTTCATCTCATACGCACTAAGTGATTATAGAGAGGTTTAAGGGTGGCCTCTTTGATGGTCATAAATTTTATAGTATATATATTTGAAAGACAAATCAAGTGCATGTAAAGTATAAAAAGATTAAGAGTTTTAAGCACAAGACCTCACGGATTTCATAAAACTTAAGAATTGCTAAATTAAACCCATTGGGGAGTTATTTAGAAAAACCTAAACCAACTCTATGCTAATCATAATAGGATTAAATTACTTATACTGCAAGTGCATGCTTGGATACACTTGGCTTGAATCCTAAAAGACGTAAAAATTTCAAAAATAAACTTTGATATTGAAGATGGATTCACATCATCATACTATATATCCTATCTCCTTACTTTTACCCAAAAAAAAAAAAAAACACAAAAACAAAAATGCATGTCTTTCATTTTGAAGCTACAACATGACACAATTGACTCGTGACACTGCCATATGCCTGATAAAGTTTCTTTCTTTTTATGTTTTTTAGGGAAACTGTCGTACTCATACTAGTTGCATAAGAAAAGCTACATAACCGACGACTGTTGTAGGGAACCACCACTGTTCTACATCTCTGGAAAATTATTGGCAGCCAGTATGATAATGATAATGATAATGCAGCAGCCTAGCTACCACATCAAAGTAGAATGTCTCGATCTTAAGGGCTCAGACTCTCTTTTTCCTTTTTCTTTTTTCTTTTTTCTTTTTTCTTTTTTCTTTTTTTTTTTTTGTTTTTGAATGGACAATATTCTAATCTCATATTAGATAAATTGAAATCTTTCGAAATTTATTTACTCAATTTTCTTTTTCTCCTTAAAAAAAAATTATCAATGCTTGTTTCCCAATTATCTTTTTCTTATCTAATTGTATCAATTTAAAAGTATACAATTGAAGAAAACGACTGCATTGATTTGATTGCAACAAAGTTCAGGTCAAAGTGTGCCCACAAAACCATATATATATATATATATATATATAAAAGATTAACAA
Source organism: Quercus lobata (assembly GCF_001633185.2). Lineage (NCBI taxonomy): Eukaryota > Viridiplantae > Streptophyta > Magnoliopsida > Fagales > Fagaceae > Quercus > Quercus lobata. The sequence goes on from NC_044911.1 coordinate 54,842,696, forward strand.
TGATTCTAGGACCATACCCTTAATCCAATCACAAGTTATATATATATATATATATATCCAAGCAAGATGTGACAAGGTTGTTCTACTAGAATTAGTAAAGATTAATTAGTACTGCGTTATTCCTAGCATGGTCCAAGTGATATATTTAGGCGAAGCAAATTAAGAGTAATATATATATATATATATATATCAACTTCAATCTCTTTCATTGTTACCTTTCAAAAATGGTTGAAAAATGTAAAAAGAGTAATGATAACAACACCACAGTGGCCCCTCCTCCTTCCAGGGCTGCAAGCAACCCAGGCAAGGCTGAACACATAGACACATTTTTGTTTGGCACATTGATATGTCGTATTTGAGTGATTGTGCTGTGTCCCAAAAAATGTGATCGTGATGTATCTATCTCGGTTTTCTTTCAAGCTTTGCCTTTGTCATCTCATTTTCATATACCTTTTATATCAAAATTAAGGGGAAACTAAATAATTTCATGCTCATCATCATGGTCCCCTCGATTAATTTTTCACTTATAGCCAATGCAGAAAAAATATATTTGTGCCAACTTCATCATAGGTCCATGTTCAAGGCTCTGCAAGAAAAGCCACTTTTGGCTCATTTTTTCCAATATATATTCAATATGCCACCTCAATTGTCACCATTACCATCAAATTATAAGGTGGTAGTGTCTGTGTGGCCCTTTGTTGTGGTAGTGCACACGAAAATATCTATGGTCCCCAAAGCTAGACCATGATGGTAAAATGTACGATAAAAGGTCCACATAGTGATTGAACATAAATAATAGTAACAAACAATGTACTATATTAATTGAGACCACAAGTGTAATGGTAGATGATAGACATGCAGGTTGTGGAAAATAGAAAGGTTTAAATGTTTTGATTAGTGGTTGGTTTCCAATATGAATTGCTTAGGATGTGAGGTTGTAACTTGTAGTGCATTTATGGCATTTGAGTCCAAACTTGATGCTTTCAACTATGGTACACTTTGAATAAAGGTTCCATCAGATTTTGTTCGGCCGATGGAAGACAATTTTTTCTTTTTTTTTGGAGTTGAGTGCGATTTTCTTCTATTTCAAAAGGTTGAGGATGTGACCAAGCAAAGGCTACCTTCTTTTCTTTCTTTCTTTTGGTATTTTGGGCCGAAGGAGTTAAGGGACCAATAAGGTCTGCCCACGAAGTTGAATCTTGACCACTTAACCAATTACTATTTTTCAAGGCTCAACATTATGGGAATCTATTCAATTTCAACGTGGACCTGTAACTCCATTGTTCAATCCCGATCATGTACTGAGCCTCAGTGTGTTTTCTTTTTATTTCTCTCTCTCTCTCTCTCTCTCTCTTAGGGAGAGCCCATTTTCAGGGAATGGGTTAAGGTCCTAAGGGTATCTTCTTCAGCAGAGCAAGGACAAGATAGAGGCCCAACCACTGAAATTTATTCTGGGTTTTTTCAAGACTAAAAGCACTTGTGGATCCATGAAACACAAGAGGGCCCAAAATACATGATCTAAGATTCTAAATTCCTTCCCCCCTTTTTTTTGCTTTCCGTTTTGGGTTTGTGCAAAGTGCAAACATATTGAGTTTCCACTAGGAAGTTTGGTGTCTTCGGTTTCAGATGGGGACGGAGGCCGAAAGACCCAGGATTTTTCTGAGGGGACCGAAGTGGACCAAAGGCCTTCATGTCCAATTGGTGGTTCATATTGGCTAGTGGGCCTATGAATTGGCCCAGGCCGAGGTCAACACAAAGCTCAATCCTCTGTGGAAAACCATCGGCCCGCCCATATCAAAGCTCACGTGTCCTAGCAATACATGAACTCTTTTAGTCAGACTTTAATATCATATTATCATATTGCAGTAATTTTAATAAAAGTTGGGTTTAGACGCTGTGGTTGCGCCAAATGGTTTCACTAAATTGCAGAAATTTTAATAAATTTTTAGAATAGATATATACATATTTTTTGGATAAATATAACAAATCAAGTAATGAAAGAAAGTAGTATTTGATTTACAACTATAACAGTTGTGTTTATCTAAAATGTTATCAATAAAACCTAAAATCGCTTAGATGTCGTGATTGCGCCAAGTGACTTTACCAAATTGCAAAAATTTTAATAAATTTTTAGATTTTAAGAATAGATATATACATATTTTTTTTATAAATATGACAAATTAAGTAATGAAAGAAAGTAGTATTTGATTTACAACTATAACAGTTGTGTTTATCTAAAATGTTATCAATAAAACCTAAAATCAATAGAATAGAATTACCTAAGGATAGAATTTAAATAAAAAAGAGAGATAAAAAAAATGTAAAAGGAAAAATAGATAGAACTTGCATTTTTTTGATTTATAATTATAACAGTTGTGTTTATCTAAAATGTTATCAACAAAATCTAAAATCTCTTAGACGCCGTGGTTGTGCCAAGTGATTTCACCAAATTGCAAAAATTTTAATAAATTTTTAGATTTTAAGAATAGATATATACATATTTTTTTGATAAATATGACAAATTAAGTAATGAAAGAAAGTAGTATTTAATTTACAACTATAACAGTTGTTTTTATCTAAAATGTTATCAATAAAGTCTAAAATCAATAGAATAGAATTACCTAAAGATAGAATTTAAATAAAAAGAGAGATAAAAAAACGTAAAAGGAAAAAAAAGATAGAACTTGCATTTTTTTTTTAATGGATAAACTTGCATCTTACGTCATCTTTTTCCAAAAAAAAAAAAAGTATCTGAGTTTCACCTAAACTATTTCTTTTTGTTCATATCATCTTCTTCACAACCATAAATTTCCACTATATATACACACAGTTTTTTGGTGTTTCATTATTTCTACTACATACTTTACAATTATTTGCTATATTCTTCCTTTCTCCTCTCTACCCTACCTACAACCTTGTAGTTAATTTTTTTTTTCTTTCATCAAATTGAATAGATTTTGTGTATTTGTTGCCTTTGTATTATATATAATATGATTTTTATCAACAAGTTTTATAGATAGGCTGAAATTCTATGTTTTTCTTTTTTGTTCATATCATCTTCTTCACAACCTAAAATTCTCACTATATATACAGACAATTTTTTGGTGTTTAATTATTTCTACTACGTACTTTACAATTATATGCTATATTATTCCTTTCTCCTCTCTGCCTTTCCTTCATCAATTTGAACAGATTTTGTGTATTTGTTGCCTTTTTATTATATATAATATAATTCTTATCAACAAGTTTTATAGATAGGTTGAAATTCTATGTTTGATCACACCTTTCAGTGTTTTTTTAAGAAGTCAATATAGCAAGCAATATATTTTTATTTTTTAATTTCTTATTACATGATTATTTGTTGTTGACATCAATATTTTATAATGGATTTAATTTGTAATGGCTCTTGTTTGGTGCTTTGATCCATGTAATCTATATTCTTTAATTAAAAGAAAAATTTGCTATCAAATATGAAATTGGATACGAGAGAATCCATCCGTCCAAATTTCTATGTTAGTCTATTTTTATTTAACTCCATTTTTTTTTTAAGTTCAAAAATTTGGATATTTTTTCATTAATGAATTGTGGTTTTGGCTTAATTTTTTTTTCAACCGTTTCAATTATCGTATTCATTATTTTTTTTATGTGTAATATTAATATCTGTGTTTTTTTTATGATAAAAAAAATAATATATATGTTCTTAAAAGCTAAAACACAATACAATTACAAACATTACTTTAAGTTAGGGTGTTATATTTATTTATTAGTTAGTTAGAATGTTACATTAAGTTAGATTATTATATTTTTAATTATTAATTTAGAATGTTACATATGGATACATATGTTGGTGTAGGGATGTTAGGCCCAGTAGAATATATTGGGCCTGAGGCCCAATTTGAGGACATGAAGTAGTCCGAGGAGGGATGAACATAATTAGAGGAGTCTATGTTAGTAAGTGAATAGGTTAATTTTGATCATAAGGGTCCATAAGAGCAGTCCGAGGATGAATACCTCCTCGGCTAATTAGAGCCGAGGTCCGAAATGGTGGTCTACCATCCAGGATAGCATTCCAGGAGATTCTATTGATATGAATAAATATCATAGAAGCACAGAATAGAGGGAAGTCCTAAAATATCTAAAGAGAAAGCTGCTACCGCCACATTGAATGCTTTGCACCTAACCAACTGGTTGCATTAATGTGAAGGTGATACCTGAACAGTAATTTTTAGCCTTACAGCTACTATTAGAGACTTCAGGAATGTGCTGATGGGACAAGGATCAATACCAGCAATCTACCCTACATGTGGAGGGCAAAGAGGAAAGAAGGAAGATGGTATAAAATAGAAAGAAGATCCTAAAGAGAAGGTATCGAGAAATTGAAAGAAAAATACTGTAGCAATCAAGAATTGAACTTGTAATTAAACTTGAGAAGAAATATATAAGAATTGATCTCCTCAGATTGTGCCGAGGACGATTTTCTTTAGATTAAACCAGTCTATTTTTATTTTCTTATCATCTAGATCCACATCACTTGTTGTCTGACTCATTAAAGCCCAGTTTTTCAACCCACTCTCTACAAATTCATTGTATTGGGCTATTTAGGCCTATGTTCATCCATTATTTGGGCTTGGGAGCCAAATTGTGATCTTACAATTTGCACTGTTTGTGGGGATTTCTAGTGTTTTGGTGAGTTTAACGTTCAGAGATAGTGGGTTTAGGTCCACACCAGGAGGAATCTACGGGATCTCGACATCAAGATCATTTCCTTCATCTTGAACGAAGAAGGGACCGAGAGGGAAGTGTGCATACCACCCATACTAGTAGAAGTCAATCTCGAACTAGGAGTCATGTCTTTTATGAGGAAAATGCTAGGACCATGCAGTTGGAGATTGACCATTTATGGAGGAAGTTGCGCCGTGAACAACGAAGGAAAACTCCCTCAAGGTCTGTTTCTTCTTCTAGTGAGGAAGGAGATGGTAGTTACAGGCTCAGATCGAGGACTCTGCCCAGTGAGTCTTTCTCAGGGGATAAGGATTACCACCGTAGGCGCAGAAGTAAAAATCCATCCTGCAAAGGTCTGGGGAACGATGCCATGAGTAGGGCATTGAACCAAATTTCCAGATCAACTTTCACACGCAAGATTAAGGGAGGGAGGCTTCCTCGGCAGTTCACTCAGCTCACATTCACCATGTACAATGGTCGAACAGACCTTGTAGAGAATTTAAGCCACTTCAACCAGAGAATGACAGTACATTCCAAGAATGAGGCCTTGATGTGTAAGGTATTCCCGTCTAGCTTGGGGCTTGTGACTATGAGGTGGTTTGATGGCCTAGGTGCAGGTTCCATTGATTCCTTTAAGGAGCTCACCCGGGCATTTGGATCTTGTTTTATTACGTGCAGTAGGGTTCCTCGATCCTTAGATTCTCTGTTATCCATGTCCATGCGAGAAGGGGAGACCTTGAAAACGTACTCAGACAGATACTAGGAGATGTTCAATGAGATTGACGGGAATTTTGATGACATGGCTATAAGGACTTTCAAGGTCAGCCTACCTGCCGAGCATGATTTAAGAAAGTCCTTGACCAGGAAGCCGGTGAGGAGTGTGCGTCGGCTTATGGATCGTATTAACAAATACAAGCGGGTCGAGGAAGACTAGCAGCAAGGGAAGGGAAAGGCTAAGATTATCTCTCAGGACAAGAATGATTTCAGGTTAGACAGATACAATAATAACAGGCCCCGAAGGGATTTTGCTAGGCAATCTAGGTCTACAACTCCTTAGGTGATTAACAAGGTGTTCCAAGAGCCAGTACATCAAGTCTTAGAGAAGATCAAGAATAAGCCATACTTCAAATGGTCAAACAAGATAGGAAGAGACCCCATGAGGCGCAACCAAAGTCTTCATTGCCAGTACCATCAAGAACGAGGGCATACTACCGAGCACTGTAGAACTCTATGGAATCATCTGGAGCAACTAGTTAGAGACGGAAGGTTAAAACAATTTCTGTATCGGCTCAATGGGCAAGGGGACCAAGTAGGGTCAAGGGCTCAAGGAAATGCTTCCTCAAGGCTCCCTTTGGGAATAATTAACGTCATCTTTGCTGTTCTTAGGAGAACTGGTTCTCATCCCCCAAAGGTGATGTCTGTAGCTCGGCTACCCGCCAAGGACTCTAATTTTGAGCCGAAAAGGGCTAGAATGGAGATCCGATCAGAGTTGAATTTTTCGGATGAAGACAAGATTGGAACCATATAGCCACACGATGATGCTTTAGTGATCACCCTCAAGATAGGAGGATATGATGTGAAGAAGGTGTTAGTAGACCAGGACAGTGGTGTAGAGATTATGTATCCTAACTTATACAAGGGGCTAAACTTAAAACCTGAAAATTTGACAGCTTATGATTCACCTCTGATAAGTTTTGATGGGAAAGTTGACATTCCAAAGGGTCAAATTAGACTACTCGTGCAAGCAAGTTCAGAGGCAGTGGAGGTGGATTTCATTGTAGTGGATACTTATTCTCCCTACACGGCCATTGTGGCCAGACCTTAGCTTTTTGCCCTAGGGGCTGCTTCTTCAACTCTTCATTTGAAGGTGAAGTATCCGTTAGGGGACCAGATTGAAGAACTTGTCGAGAGTCAATCTATGGCTAGGTAGTGTTTGGTGGCTGCAATTATGCATCAGCCTAAAACTAAGTCCTCGGCCTTTACTAAAAGGGGCTCATAGCAATCAAGGATTCTGGTCCTATCTATGGAAGTGGTGTCGAAAGAGGCAAAGTGTGAGAGATTGGAGGAAATTGTTATAGATGGTGATCTGAAGAAATTTTTTCAGGTCAGAGCTTAGCTGTCTCCTCGGGAGAAGGGAGAACTGTTAGCATTTCTAAGGAGGAATATTGATGTGTTTGCATGGAATGCTTATGAAGCTCTTGGGGTGGATCCAAACTTCATTTTCCATCATCTGAATGTCAACCCAGCTGTCCTCCCTAGGAAGCAACCACATCGGCACTTGTCTAAAGAACATTCTGACGCTGTCAAGGAGGAGGTGAACAAGCTTAAGCAGGCTGGGGCTATTAAGGAAGTTTTCAACCCTGAATGATTGGCCAATATAGTGGTAGTGAAAAAGAAGAATGGGAAGTGGCAAGTGTGTGTGGACTTCACAGACCTGAATAAAGCTTACCCCAAGGACCCTTTTCCCATGCTTCTAATAGACCAGTTGGTGGATGCTACTGTAGGTCATCCCTAGATGAGCTTCCTGAACGTCTTTTAAGGGTACCATTAGATACCTTTAGCTTTGGATGATCAGGAGAAAACAGTTTTTGTCACCCGTACTAGGAATTACCACTACAAAGTAATGCCCTTTGGTTTTAAGAATGCAAGGTCAACTTATCAGAGGATGATGACCAGGATGTTTGAGCCACAACTAGGAAAGAACATTGAGATTTATATAGACGACATGGTGGTTAAGAGTAAATTGGAATCCGAGCATATTAACAATCTTGGGAATATCTTTGAGATCTTGAGAAGATACAAGTTACAACTTAATACTTCTAAATGCTCTTTTGGTTTTGGATCAGGGAAGTTCATAGGGTACATGGTAAAACACTGCGGAATTGAAGTCAACCTTGACCAAATTAAAGAAATTAACAACTTGCAGCCACCTCGAAATCCCAAAGAGGTCCAGAAGTTGACAAGGATGACTGCTGCTCTAAACCGATTCATTTCTCGGTCAACAGACAGGTGTAGACCTTTCTTCCGATTGTTGAACAAGTGGAAGTGATTTGAATGGACTGAGGAATACATCTTGGCCTTCCAGCAATTGAAGGAATACCTATCTCGACCACCCATTATGTCCAGACCGGAGGTGGATGAGGTTTTGTTTGCTTACATTGCTGTGGCTTCTCATGCAGTGAGTCTGGTGCTTGTACGGGTTGATAGTGGTGTATAGAGGCCAGTTTATTATGTGAGAAAATCACTACATAAGGCTAAGGTCCGTTACCTACCACTAGAGAATATCATTTTGGCAATAGTGCATGTTACACATAAGCTCCCTCACTACTTCCAATCACACACAGTTGTTGTCCTAACCCAGCTTCCGCGTAGATCTCTATTTCAGAGTGTTGATTACATGGGGACGATTGCCAAGTGGGGTATGATCCTAGGGACTTTTGATATCAAGTACATGTCTCACACATTAAAGGGTCAGGTCCTTGCTGATCTGGTGGCCAAGTTTGCTGAAACTCCATTTGAAGAAAAAGTTGAGAAACAGAACATGGATGGAAAATCAGTTGGCATGGTTTCCCTGCAAGAGCCATTACCTTGGAGAGTACACGTTGATGGTGCAGTGAATTAAAAAGGATCTGGAGTAGGGCTAGTTATAATTTCTCCTGAGAAGATTATTATTGAAAAATCCTTAAGGTTAGGCTTCTTGGCCACCAATAATGAGGCCGAGTATAAGGCTCTATTGGTAGGGATGACTATGGTTCAGAGAATGGGTGGAAAAGCAATGGAGATATTTTCATATTCGAGATTGATTGTAGGCCAGGTAGGGGAGAATTGGAAGCTAGAGATCTCAAAATGCAGGAATATTTGAACCAGGTTAGACATTTACAATCAGGATTTGAGTCTTTTAATTTATCACAAATCCCTAGAAGTAGAAATACACATGCTGACTCTCTTGCCACGCTAGCAACCTCCTCAGCACAAAGTTTACCTTGGGTGATCCTTGTGGAAGACTCATGCAAACCTACTGAAATAGGGAGAAACATGGTTCATGTTCATCAGATTAGGGTGGGTCTTAGTTGGATGGACTTTATTGTGCTATTCCTTAAGGAAGACATCTTGCCCGAGGGTAAATCTGAGGCCAACAAGGTACGGAGAAAGGCTCCTCGATTTTGGCTGCCCGAGGACCAAAAATTGTATAAGCAGTATTATTCTAGATCATATTTGCTATGCATACACCCTAAAACAGTTGAACTACTCCTAGAAGAGTTATATGAAGAGATTTGTGAAAGCCATACAAAAAACAGATCTTTATCTCACAGAGCCCTCACTCAGGGATATTAGGGCCAAATTTGCAGAGGGAAGTATAAGAGTATGTGAAGAAATGCGACCAATGCCAAAGATTTACCCCAAACATTCACCAACCAAGAGGAGTCCTTAATCCAGTCCTTGGCCTTTTGCTCAATGAGGTTTGGATATTGTAAGGTCCTTCCTTAAGGCAGCAGAGAATAAGAGATGGTTGCTAGTCGGCACGGATTACCTCACCAAATGGGTTGAAGCTAAACCACTAGCAAATATTAGGGATATGGATGCCAAGAGATTTATCTGGAAAAATATTGTCACTCAGTTTGGAGTCACTCAGTTTGGAATCCCTCATACACTCATCTCGGAAAATGGACTTAGAGACTTGGTACTAAGAAAGGTTTTGGGTACTGCCAAGAACCCAGCTTGGGAAATGTTAGGGCCTAACTAGGAAGGACCATATCGCATCACATCAGTGGCTGGAATAGGTGCATATTATCTTGAAAATCTAGATGAAAATGTTGTACCACGCCCCTGGAATGTAAACAACTTGAGAAGGTATTATTATTAATGAAAACTTTTCTTTACCATATTTTAGGTTATTACATTATGCGACATGCGTCCTATTATTTTCCTAAGTATCAAACAGAATCTTAGTCATGCCTAACTCCCCGGACCACATACCTTGGGTAAATTGATACTTTAAACTATTTTCCTAAGTATTAAACAGAACCTTAGTTATGCCTGGCTCCTCGGACCACATGCTTTGGGTAAATTAATACTTCCTGACATCTATCTAAGTGTTAAACATAACCTTAACTATGTCTGGCTCCTCAGACCACATGCTTTGAGTAAATTAATACTTCTTGACATCTATCTAAGTGTTAAACAGATCCTTAACTATGCCTGACTTCTCGAACCACATGCTTTGTGTAAATTAATACTTCCTGACATCTATCTAAGTGTTAAACAGAACCCTAACTATGTCTGGCTCCTCAGACCACATGCTTTGAGTAAATTAATACTTCCTGACATCTATCTAAGTGTTAAACAGAACCCTAACTACGTCTGGCTCCTCAGACCACATGCTTTGAGTAAATTAATACTTCCTATTATTTTCCTAAGTATCAAACAGAACATTGGTCATGCCTGGCTCCTCGGACCACATACCTTGGGTAAATTGATATTTTAAATTATTTTCCTAAGTATCAAACAGAATCTTGATCATGTCTGGCTCTTCAGACCACATACCTTGGGTAAATTGATATTTTAAGCTATTTTTCTAAGTATTAAACAGAACCCTAATTATGCTTGGTTCCTTGGACCACATACATTGGGCAAATTCATACTTTCTGTTATTTACCTAAGTATCAAGGAGAACTGGCCCTGCTAAGTGGCAAAAATCTTTGTTGTAATAACATGATCAAATGAGCACCAAGTGAAGCCTAATATGAATAGATGCTTTGCAATTATGTACGTTTTTGAGATTAAGGTTACACTTTGCTGGGATTATGGACTTAGCAAGTTTAACTTGTTTTGTTGCAAATCATGTGGGATGCAATAACTGTGCTATCACTTATGCAGATGACTAAATGGAGCTGTATCTCATTTCCATGTTAGTTAAGAATTAAATGAAATGAAAGCTATGCTATGAGATCCATATAAATAACACAATTGTGAAAAAAAAAATTTATAATTGTCCTCAAACTGATTACAAAAGGGAAACTGATTACAAGTCTCGAAAATAAGAGCAACGGTAAAAAAAAAAAATAAAAAAAAAAAACTATTATTCTTAGCTACTTCTTTTTTATTACAATTTTCTCTTTCGGTGGGGCCTTGGTAGATTGGGAGAGTGCTGCCTTTGAAGATCTTGCATCTTTGCTTTTGAGATCACCCTTGGCCGGCAATGGGAGAGTTGTTAGAACTATCTCCATCTTGGAGGGCACCTCTATCTCTTTATGTGGATCTTGAGGAATAACAAAAGGCTTGGTGGCATCAAGGGCCATTCCCTTGTTAGCATCAGCTTCTTTCTCAGAGACCCCCTGCTACTAAGCCTCTTTAGAAGGGCTGTCAGAGGAAGGAAGGACCTTAGCCGAGCTGCCCTTCCCAAGTTTTGCCACCTCGGAGGAAGTGTCAACCTTGGAAATGGCTGAGCCTAGTGCGTGGATAGTAGGAGGGTTGTATACACTCTCTGCTCTCCTAAGTACAGAAGATGCCTCAACCCCAGCCTAGTTAAGGGCCTTATTCCATACCTGGAGGCAGTAGTTTCTACATACCCCCGAGACCTCAGCCCTGAGAGCCTCTTTGGTCTCTGCCACCCCTACATCATAGCCGTCTTGCTTGGCTTAGTCCCTTGCCTTCTCGGCCTCCTCCAATTTGTTCTTGAGGGTGATAATTTCCTCTTTGGAGGAGGCCAGCTGGTCCTCAGCCTGATGAATGAGCACTCTTTAACCTTCGGCTTGCCTCTCAGCACTGTCCAAGGTAGTTTCAACATTTCTTTTATCCCTCTCCGCCTCAATTAGCTTAGTCTTAAGCTTTTGATTGCTTTTTTCGGCCACGTGGAAGGCCTCCACGGTTGCTATTCGTCTCCCTTCTTCTTCCTTCATCTGCCGGTGGTAGAAATTTGTTATTCTCCTCTGCCCGGAAAGTGGCTTGAACGGCCTGTCGAGGAAAGAAACATGGTAAAGGTGAAAAGAGGGAAATAGTAAAGGGAAGAAAGGGGAGGAAACTTGAAAAAAAAAATAAAGAGAAAAAAAGGGCTAATTGAAATACTTACCATCGCGAGGTCCCTCTTCAGACAAAGGAAGACCTCGTGCCTCCTCAGGGACCTTAGGTCAACCATATCTTTAGGGAGTAGCAGTGCCTGCTCCACTGCGTCGGCCGCATAATCGGCCTTCCCTTGTTGGAAGTCCCTGATGGAGGCATTGGCGGGCAGAGGAGCATCATCGAGGTAAGGGTCTAGGATGGAGGTTCGACCAGGGAATCACTCCTCTTATTAGTCCCTATTTGCCCCACCCTAGCTTGTTTATCTCCTCTTTGGGCCTCACCCTCTAGGGAGGGGTGAGTTTTTCCTCCTTCCACCACCTCCTTACCATTCTGCTCTCTTTTCCTTCTTGAGGTCGACGAGTTCAAGTCGGAGGGGCTGGGTGGGTGGAAGGGTGGGAAGCCTAGTTTGGGCTGCCTTTCCTGGCTCGTTTCCCCCTGGTTGGGACTTTAGTAGTTCTTACAGGGTGGACCTTGGCTTGCATTGGATCCCCATATCGTCTGGTATGGAAGTAACTCCTCGGTGGTGACTGGATTAGGCTGGGAAAGGATGGCCGAGGTCACCAGTTAAGACTTCTAGGGACAAAGGCTGATTAAAGACTTTGAAATCGTCTTTCGAGTCAGAAACTTCAATAGCCTCTTCCCCTTCCTTGATCGTGGGTTGGGACGGGGTTGCCTCTTCCTCGGCAGTGCTACTTTTGGTATGCCTTCAGGGATAGGATTGGTGGTGAGAGTTCCTTCTGGGATAGGAATGGTGGTGAAAAAGCCTAAAGCGGCAACACTGATCCGATGTAGGCGAGGGTGCTTTGCTTTGATGACGCACTTCGATGCTTGGTAGCTTTTGGAGATGGGGGTGTAGCCGAGGATTATATGTGTTGCTTTAAGCTGACCGTCACTATGGATGAACACCTCAGCCTTTAGTATTTTCTCTAGGCTCGGCTGGTTGATAAGGCTAAAGTTGGGTACAACAACGTTCTTATCTACAAAACCATTGGGAAAAACAGAAAAACATTGTTAGCAAAAAACAGAGTGAGTCAAAGGAAAACTCATATACAAATACAAACAAAAGAAAAGGGGAAGAAGATGACTTTGAAATAATCAACCTAGATCTAAAGCCCCACCTAGTGTCCCCTCTCTCGTCGGGCAGGAAAGGCCATCGTGCCACTCCTCTGAAACGATCAAGAAGTCCTTGTTTAGACCTTTGTTGGAATCAGATTGGTATTGGATGAGTCTAACCTAAGGGTGTCTAGACTTTAGGTAATACTCCTACCCCTATAGGTGATGGAGGTTGTAAACCTAGTTAACATCATGGTGGGTAAGCCCTAAGCCCATTTTCTCATTAAGGGCATCTATACTCCCCAAAATCTTAAACATGTTCAGGGCACATTGGGGGGGAGCTAACTTGTGAGCCCTAAGGTAATCCCTAGTGACTGTGCCTATAAGGGTTCTCATCCCTCCCTCTATAAAGGCAATCATCGGGATTACCACCTTTCCCTCTTACCTCTTCTCGTGTCATTCCCCTTCCTTACAAAACCTAATTGACACTCCTGGCGGAATCCTATACTGAGTTCTAAAGTTCTCTATACCCTCCCTGGAGTCTACCAGATAAGTGAATCTACCCATATTTAGAGAAGGATTGAAGGTGCTAAGACAGTAAGGGAGAAACTAAGAAGGCCGAGGAGGAATAGACACTAAAAAAAAAAAAGTAGCTAGAAAAAATAAATGGAAAGATTTATGAAACTTACACGAAGAAGAAAACTCTCCTTGGATTGGCTCTTAGTAGGTGTGAGGGCATGTGTAAATTAGGTAAGTTTGCAAGTTCAGTGTATGAGCGTTAAAGTGAGATGAATGATTGATTTGGGCAGTATTTACATCAAAAACAAAGTTACAAGCGGGAAAATTCCCGCCCGAGTTCCAACAAAATCTCCAGTCGTTGGATCTGCATCGCACCGTAGAACATAGGGAACATGGAGTCGCAAAAATTTGATGAAGGTGTCTCTCAGATGCCAAAGTGTCAGGAGTGTGTGTTTGGCAACTAAAAAGGCATTTGCACAGACTGAGGTGATGTATGATAAGAGTAGAGTGGTTGTGGCGATATCGAAATCCTCATTTTTGCCCGAGAAGCAAAAGAGGGGAATTTCGAGGGGCTATTGTAGGGATGTTAGGCCTAGTAGAATATTTTGGGTCTGGAGCCCAATTCGAGGACATGAAATAGTCCGAGGAGGGGTGAACATTATTAGAGGAGTCCGTGTTAGTAAGTGAATAGGTTAATTTTGATCATAAGGATCCATGAGAGCAGTTGGAGGATGAATACCTCCTCGGCTAATTAGAGCCGAGGTCCGAAGTGGTGGTCTACCATCCAGGGGCAGCGTTCCAAGAGATTCTATTGATATGGATAAGCATCACAGAAGTAAAAAATAGAGGGAAGTCCTAAAATATCTAAAGAGAAAGCTGTTACCACCGCATTGAATGCTCTGCACCTAACCAACTAGCCGCATTAATGTGGAGGTGATACCTAAATAGTAATTTTCAGCCTTACAGCTACTACTAGAGATTTCAGGAAGGTGCTAATGGGACAAGGATCAATACCAGTAATCTGCCCTGCACATGAAGGGTAAAGAGGAAAGAAAGAAGATAGTATAAAACAGAAAGAAGATCTTGAAGAGAAGGGATCGAAAAATTGAGAGAAAAACACTGTAGCAATCAAGAATTGAATTTGTAATCAAACTTGAGAAAAAATATATAAGAACTGATCTCCTCGAATTGTGCCGAGGACGATTTTCTTTAGATTAAACCAGTCTATCTTCATTTTCTTGTCATTTGGATCCACTTCACTTGTTGTCTGACTCATTAAAGCCCAGTTTTTCAACCATCTCTATAAATTCATTGTATTGGGCTCTTTGAGCCTAAGTTCATCCATCCTTTGGGCTTGGGAGCCAAATTGTGACCTTGCAACTGGTTTAGGGTTGATATAACTTATAACCATTTGAATGAAATCAACACTAAAACAAATGATTTAAATATCAAAATAAGAAATAAAAATTAAATTTCTTTTAAGTGTACAAGTACAATTTATTTTTTAATCTTAAATTTTGAATTAATTCTTTTTTCATTTTATTTGTTATTCAATTTAATTATATTATCAAAATATTTTTTATTAAGCCGTGCATCGCACGAGCTTAATACTAGTACCATAAGTAAAATAGAAAATAATAGATTTGATAAATTTGTTGCAGCATATGTTGCATGTTCAAGTTTTAGGGGTGTCAAAATTTTTTTCAAAAAAATGCATTTATAATCATATCCATTGAATGAAGATTATGTTAGGAATAGTAATCTTTATTACTGAGAATAAAAGATGTTATAATGGATTAGCTATTCTTATTCATAAGTTTGGTTGTTACATATAAATTTTGTAAAAAAATAAAAAAATTGTGGAAATATATTTGATGATGCACAAAATCGTCAATGAGTTTATTGTCTGTACGCATGCCAATTAGGGTACCTAGAAAAAGAAAAAAAAAAAGAACCTACAGAGAACACCAATGGGGTGTCGGCCAAAGACCCTCCGAAGGTTAAGTCAATGATAAAAGAATCTCCAATAACTTAAAAGTGCGAGAGTTAGGAAATTTCACATATCTTAAAAAAGTGATGACTTGGTGCTTCTATCGTGGTGTAGAGCTAACCAAGATTCCTTGAATGCAAGATCTTTCCCTGTAGAGAAGATATGGAGTTAAGGCCCTGAGATCTTAGGGTTTTGTTTCCTATACTGAGAAGATACAAATGTGTAGTAGGGTCTTTGGAAGTGATGTGCAAGTTCTTTCCATATGGGGATGCTTGAGTGGGGAACACGCAAATAGCGTGGGGGGCAAGCGTATCTACCTATTGGTATGCTCGTTAATCCGACGGGTGCTTTTAGGTTTGACGACGGACGTGGATGATGTCGCATGGCCATTCAACCTAATGGATACGTTTGTCTCGAAGGATCTTAAGAGGCCTAAAGGATACTTTTGTCTCGAAGGATCTTAAAAGGCCCGACAGTCAAAAGAGTTAGCAGGGGCGGCGGCACTTCTTGTTCAAGGGGTTCAAATGAACCCCCTAACTTCAAAAAAAAAAAAATATATATATATATATATATATATAAATCTTTTTTTATTAGTTTATTTTATGCTTAAAAATATTTTGCATACATTGGCTGAAATCTTGCACACCCTGATTATAGATCAGTACAACTTAAAACTAAACAACAATTAGACATTGAGGGTACGTTTGGTACATTGAATGGAGATTACGACAGGAATTATAATCTTTATTACTAGGAACAAAATGTGTTGTAATGTAATAACTAAACTTAT
Organism: Quercus lobata; assembly: GCF_001633185.2. Taxonomy (NCBI): domain Eukaryota; kingdom Viridiplantae; phylum Streptophyta; class Magnoliopsida; order Fagales; family Fagaceae; genus Quercus; species Quercus lobata. The sequence continues at coordinate 54,858,829 of NC_044911.1, forward strand.
ACATTAGTTTGGTTGTAAGTTATAACATTAGAACGAAACTTAACATTTATTTTAAGAAATTTGTTACTCATATAATTATATCTCCTTAAAAATTGTTATTTTTAAATTTAAGAGAGATATGTGATATTTTTTTTATGATTTTTTATTTTTATAATTGTTAGATGTATATGGAAAGTTTGTTTATTTGGAAATATATTAAGTTTTGAAATTATTGCATTTACTAAGGAATAGCTAATACAACATTTTAAAGAGGAATAATTATTCTTCATTTTGAAGAATAGCTATTCATAAGGAACAATTATTCTTTATAATAAAAACATAATCAAACTAAAAAATAACTAAACCATGGGAATAACTATTACATTATAGCGTCTATTACAGTCTACCAAACATGCTCTTAGTGTTTTATATGTTAGTACGTAATTGAAGAAAAAAAAATAGTAAAGTTAGCAATTGTTCAAATATTTGATTGGTTAAGTAGACACTTAGTATAATATTTATGTATGGATGAATATGGATGTATGGATGAATAAGGATGTGTGGGTTAATAAATAATATAGTGTCAGTTGGTTACATTTTGTCATTTTAGTTTAAAATATTTTTATAAAAATAATGACAACGACATAAAAATAAATAAATGCAATCCAAACTTAACAAAATAAAATGGTCACACCTAGCACATTTACAATAGATAATAAAAACAGATAATGAACTATCATGTAGTGATTTTAAAATATGAAAACTCACCACCGCACACCCTTGGCGTAATGGTCACTTTACGAGTATTAGACGCTTGTGGGGTGTGGGAGGTAAGGGTCGGAGTTCAAGTCTCCAAGAAGAAGTTTCACACACATATACACTTAGATTAGGCTATAGTAGAATTTCTACCTTGTAAAAAAAAAAAAAAACTCGTAGAAGTTGTAAAATTTCATATATTTGCTTTTTTTTTTTTAATTATTTTATGACTCGATATATTCAATTTTTATATTAAATTTTATTTTATTTAAATTTCTTAATGACCCCTCTGAAAAAAATTCCTGAAGCCACCTCTGAGAGTTAAATTTTGTGGGTAAATGACATATTTAGTCCCTATCCTTTAAGTTATTTGTCAATTTGGTCTCTAACCTTTTAAATGTGTCAATTTGATCCTTAACCTTTTGATATTGTGTTAAAATAGTCATTGCTATTAAGTGTTAGATGGAAAATGCTGAGATAACGAACAGTGATATTAAAATATTAATTTAAGTTGCCACATGATGCCACATGGCCTTAATTTAAAAAAAAAAAAAAAAAAAAAACAAAAATTCAGCCCAATTGAATTCGTTTGAGCTAATCAAATTACTAATTAGCAAAACTGGTAGATCTAAAAAATCAAATTGAACAACAACAAAACACGACATAACCTAACCGAAGTCTCCCTAGGAACGTTGAGGAGAAGAAGAGAAAGAGAAAGGACATGAGGGAGAGATCAAATTGTGTAGGACATGGGGATCATCGGAGTTCCTCGGATCTGGAGGTTCTAGATTTTTCTCAAAAGGTGATGTGGCGAGAAATCGTCGCTGTCTCGTTGGGTACCTTCGCAACAAGAGTTCTTCAAAACAAACGCGTGGTGGTGCAATAATGGACAAGCTATTGCTTTGAAGAACTCTTGTGTGGGTATAACAGCCCGTCTCTAATATGGGTATTGTGATTGAAGTGCTTTTGCGGTACTTGAAGTGATTATTTATGGGTACGAGAACTGCTACTGCGGTACTTAAAGGAATGGTGATTATTTGTGATCGCACATAAGGGGTCCGTTTGGATTGAGCTTATTGTTGCTGAAACTGAAAACTGAAAACTGAAAGTACTGTAGCAAAATAATTTTTAAATGTGTGAATAGTATCGTGGGACCCATTTTTAATATTTTTAATGCGTGAACAGTACATGAACAGTATGTAAACAGTACGTGAACAGTAAATCCATGTGAGGTTACTGTTCACGTGCAAAAAAAAAAAAAAAAGGTGAGCGTTTGGATTGCAAGGAAAGTTGCGTTTTCTGCGTTTACGTTTTGCCTTTTTTTTTTTTTTTTTTTTTTTTCTACACGTGAACAGTAACCTCACATGGATTTACTGTTCACATACTGTTCATGTACTGTTCACGCATTAAAAATATTAAAAATAGGTCCCACGATACTATTCACACATTTAAAAATTATTTTGCTACAGTACTTTCAGTTTTCAGTTTTCAGTTTCAGTAACAATAAGCTCAATCCAACACAGGGCTTATACAGCTGCTTAACTCTAGTAACAAAGTTCAAGTATAGATAGGCTATATGCTAGATGAGTTTCAATGGACGCTGCATTCAAATTTATTTTTCATTTATTCTGAGAACTCATGAAGCCTTTAGGTGGGATTTAGTAGTTGATTTTGGATCTTCCATTAGCTGCAAAATATGATAGGCAAATTAAATAAAAAGAGTTTACGAAGGAAGCTGCTAAAAAAAAAAAAAAAAAAAAAAAAATTCCAACTGAAGAGTTCCATTAGCTCCAAAGATGTTAAGATTAAATCTGAAGAATTTTCTTCTGTTCAAATTTTAAATCCTAAACATGTTTGTGATTTTAAATTTTCGTAAAGTTTTTGCTTTTTTTGGTTATATATATTTTTTTATTAAAATCCCATGGGACAGCCCACGTGGCAAGTTGAGTGGCATAAAAATTATATTTTAATTCCACCATTAACTATATCAAAATTTTCCATCTAACATTTAACGGTAATGACTATTTTGACATAATATTAAAAAGTTAAAGGCCAAATTGACAAATAGCTTAAAGGATAAGGACCAAAGATGTCATTTACCCAAAAATTTTCTTTGGTCAAAATATCCCTTACCAATATTAATTGTAAAAGTTTTTTTTTTTTTTTTATGGGACTTTTTTTTTTCTTTTTTGAGAATAAAAGACATTATGAGACTTTTTATGGGGCTTAATTGTAAAAGTCCTTGTTGCATATACTGAAGAATATCTATTATACCATAAAAAATAAAAAATCTATTAGAACCATTTTAGAAAGAAGTGATTATTCCTAAGAAATAATTAATCCATTTAATAAAGATGTAACTAAATCACCAAAAAAAAAATATTTAGAGGATTTTTCTTCATCTTGATTCGTTTAATATTCGATTCGTCAGTTTCTCAAAAAAAAAAAAAAAAAAACCGATTCGGCTTGGCTATTTTACCACCTTGTTAATAATAATATCTGTTTGGGCCTGAGAACCAGGCCTAGTTTGTGCGCTACAGACTACAGAATAAGGCCTAGTCTCACTATATGGAACCATGGACTGGACCTCTCTGGCTCTTTCCCACTGATTGACTTTCCTTTTACAATTACAACGAGAAAAAAACGGTGAACCAAACCAAACCAGTGCTCGTCTTTCGCGACCCCCCAAAGAATCCCCAATGAAGTGCCAAAGATTTCTCTCCATCCCAGTCTCAGCCGTGTTACTGTTAATGGGTTTTGTGTATTACATCACGCTATTCGTTTTCATCGAGGATTGGGTTGGGTTACAGAGCTCAGCTGGGTCTTTGAACGCTCTCATTTTCTCTTTCCTTGGTTTTCTCTGCCTCGTCTCTTTCTCTGCCTGTGTTCTCATTGACCCAGGTCACGTTCCACCTTCTTATGTCCCTGATGTTGAACAAAGCCGGGCCTCGGATCAAGAACCCAACAATAATGTGAGTTTTTTTATTTAATATGGTTTTTATGTGCTTTCTTTGGTTCCTGCTTGTTTTTTGGGAAAATATGAGGAAAAGAGAAGATTTTGGGATTTTGGATCTCATGGTTTGTGTTTTGTTGTTCAGAAAAATGGAAACTTTACTACAATTGATCATTTATTTAATCTTTTCCTTTTTTTTTTTTTTGCAAGAATTTGTTAGATGTTCTTTGTTAGCTTGGCTTCATTTGGTTGATAAGAGAACGTGGGAAAGAGATGAAATTAGAAATTTTTGAGTCTTATGTATTCTAAATGGAGTGTTAATACATTACAAGACTAAGTCAATCACAGCTATTGAGCTGGTGGAAGTGGCCTTTAAAAAAAAAAGTTATAATGTATATATTATAGATCCCCAACCTAGCACATGGACTAAATGCCCCCAAATCCCTCCCATACATGCATACAACAATCTCTTCATGGGGTTTGAACCCTGGCCACCACCATGGGCTGCTCTGGGGTTGCCACTAGGTCAAGACGTCTAGTTTGGTTTAATTTGAGGTTGATTTTTCTTTAGCTGTGTCAGTGATAAATGGACCATATCATGTGCACTGTGGTTGATTAACACCCACCACCCCCCCCCCCCCCCCCCAACAAAAAAAAGGCGGTGTTCTTACATATGCTACATTTCATTTTTCTTTTTGTTAAGCAAGATCTGTACCTAAAACTTACCTGATAGCTCATCCCTTTACCACTTGAGCCAAGACCCAATTGCTACATCTTGCCAATTTTTTTTCTAGTGAATTGTAAATACTATAATCTATTTATGTCACCATTTGATGCATTACTAAAACTTTACTGTAGATGCAACTTTTTGTTCCTGGATATTTTTCAATAAGAGAATCTATTTTTGTCACCATTTGTTGCAATACTAAAATTTTACACTAGATGTAACTTCTTGTTCCTGGATACTTAATTATAGGGTGCACAACCAAGGCCCTGTGACAAATGCTTTACATACAAGCCCCCTAGAGCTCATCATTGTCGGATCTGCAGAAGATGTGTTTTGAGGATGGTAGGTAGGTTCCATTAACTTTAACAAAGAGATCTGATATGACTATAATTTCAAACATGTTTAAATTTATGATTTAAGTTATTTATGCTCCTGCCAAAATTTTGTGCAGGATCATCACTGTATGTGGATAAACAATTGTGTTGGCTATTGGAACTATAAAGCCTTTTTTGTTCTTGTCTTATATGCAGCTATAAGTAGCATCTACTCTACGGTATTTTTTTATCTGCCTTTTCATTCCATTTGTTTTAATGTTGTTAAGTTGACCCTATAACAAAGCTCTTGGCATTCTTAGGTTGTGTTAATAAGCTGTTCATTTCAAAAGGATTTCAGCGGGAGGGTTCCCCTCAAGATGTTTTATGTAAGTTAGTATTTAATTATCTACAGCTCTCATGTTGAATGTTAGTTTTATGTTTTGAAATGTACCATAATGTCAAATTCTCAAGTCAGAATTCTGGTCAAATTTCTTTCACCATGCATTGTGCATATATATGTTGATTGATGTTTGAGATATGGCAAAGCCTCTCTCTCTCTCTCTCTCTCTCCCCCCCCCTCCCCCCCTCCCTCTTCCCAAAAAAAAAGAAAAAGAAAAAGAAAAAAGAGAAAGAATGAAGTGTCTGATGGAAAGAAAGTTAAAAAGATGACTGTATGTATGAATTTGTCAGTGAAGTTATTTGATATTATTCACTTAATTCCTTAGGTTGTTGTGTTTTGCTGTTGAAGTACAAGTCTTAAAATCCTTTTTAATGGGAGTCTTGGCAATGGCATACATTACATTTCATTTTCAAAGCAACATATTTGTCAGAAACTTGAACAATAATGAAGTATTGTGAAGAATTTCAAACTATTGGATCTCTTTTAGATCTTGTTCTGGATAAAACTATTTACATGAATTAGGTTATCGCTTATCAGCTTATTACTTTTAGTAGATGTCTGTCAGCCCTGCAGCTGGATTTGTGGCTGTTATTATGAGTTAAGAGTTTTGGGAACCTGTGATTGATAAACCTTACTTAAGTTGTCAATCTTTTAAACACCGTCCCTGTGCATGTCAAGTTTATCTGAACTAAAATCCATTTGTCACCTGCCTTTTCCCTTTTCTTTATTTTATATTTTCAGTGGTACTTCATGAAATTTTCAAGGGTGCTAAAAGTTGTGTTTATTTTAGGTTATTTGTGGAGCAGGGATGATTGGTTTGAGTGTTACATTTGGAACTCTTTTGGGTTGGCATGTCTACCTTATCATTCATAATATGACAACCATAGAGGTAGGTTGTGAGTTTCCAGAGTTGGATGTTTCATCATTGTTTTTCAAGTAATTACTGGTGACAATCTCATAATGAACCCTTTACCAGTATCACGAAGGAGTACGGGCAGCATGGTTGGCTGAGAAGTCTGGTCAGAATTATCGACATCCATTCTATCGTAGTGTTTACCAAAACATAACCTCGGTCTCTCTCTCTCTCTCTCTCTCTTCTTTTGTGTATTGATATTTCAATTAAGTTTGTGATCTGTGAATATGGTAACTTATATGCCTTTTGTTCAGGTTTTAGGTCCAAACATGCTGAAATGGTTGTGCCCCACAGCAGTGAGTCATCTAAAAGATGGTCTTGCCTTCCCTATTTCACATGATAGTTTATAATGATTTTCTGCCTCCACTCATACCTGTTAATCAGCACATAAAGGAATGAAGAGTTATTATTTTATTCTCTTCTCAATATGAAAGAAGCAAGAAGCAAGAAGCCGACCAGAAGTGACTAAAGTTTATTATGGATAAATTGGAGCAAGATCTTGCGTTCAATTAGGTACACTAGAAAGCTTACACAGATGAGTCTGTTGATGAAACCTGAGTTGACTGGTGCTCTCTTACCATGCTGAAATGAAACATGATAAAGTTCTTGCAACATCTGATTGGATATATAAAAATAAAAAATAAAAAATAAAAATCATTAAAACATTGATATGTAACACTGATACCAGATGATTTTACGTTGATGTCATTGTAAACCACATATGATTAGAGCCCATACCTTATAGTTAACATGGTAGAAGTTGTAATATCCTGATATGAAGGCCCTGTCTTGATAAAAGTTTCTTATGTGTGCTATTTTCATTTGTAAATTCAGTCATTCTCTACCCAATTTATTCGTGGTCTACTAATTTTGTTGTTTCCTTTTTACGTAATAATACTCACTTTGAAACTCATGTCACAAGCTGTTAATTTCCTACTATATCTTTATTTTGACTCATATAATAGGATGAAATCCATCATGACATGGTTTTAGAAACTTTTTTTTTGGGCGTATATGCTTTTGTTTTTATTCATTTATACACCTAGATTCGTTTGCATGCTTCTCTACTTAACTTTTGGTTTGATTAAGAATCCTTGAGATTGGTTGTTACATGGTGAACATTACATGACTGCTTTATATTTTTTTAATAATGATCCTTAGTGTCCATAGAATCTAAAAGTTAAGACCACCAAAGGACATTAAGCCCAAGGACATTAAGCCCGAGTTTCCTGAAAAAGAAGAATATTGTTAACAGGCAATGATAATCTTGGTCAATGGACAAGTTTTTCGTATTCAAAATGATACTTTGTTTCTTCTTCTTCCTGCTGTTTTTCTTTATGTTTTAACTTGACTTCTAACACTTTCCATAGAGTACTTTGGGTTTTGGCTATATTGGGTAACCGATCCCTGCGTGAAAGATGAAGGGGTGAGTGCTCCTAAGGGAGGGGGAGCTTATTTTTTTGGCGAAAACACCACTTTGATCCCTACATTTTGGGATCATAGTCAATTTGGTCCATACATTTTGGTAGTAGTTAATTTGGTCCCTGTTATTTTCAACTTGCAATCAGTTTGCTCCCTAACGTTAACTCATTAACGATAAATTTAAATAGACACTAAAAAATTCCACATCATCGTTTATACAAAAAAAATTTATTAAAATCTTATATTCTTTTTTTTTATTCTCTTTTTAATTTTTCTAACTGTTTCTTACTAGCCGAAAAATCAATACATTCTCTTTTTCCTTTTAATCTCTACAGCCCTGTCTTATTACTAACCAAAAAATTAACACAGATCTACTCTTTGTCTCATCTTCGTCTCACACCAGAGAATCCCTCACTTTCTTCTTCTTATTATTATTTTTTTGCCTTGTCTCCTGTTTTTTCATTTCTCTTTCATATTTTCTTCTTCCTCGCTTGCAGATCTCTCTCGCTCTCTCTCTGCTTTGGAATATCCAATAGGCTAGCACAAAGAATCACGGCCCAGTTTACTTTAAATTTGGATCTCGTTTTTCTAAAAAAAAAAAATTGATCTCGGTTGTGACCAATTTTCGTTGCAATTTTCTTGCCAGAGGCAAAGGGAGTCCCTTTCGAGTCAATGCATGATGTGTGGGAGCGGCATTGGTATTGGCGCCGCTTTGTCTAGGAGCAGCCATATGCAAAATATCTATGAGACCATGGCTGATATGTGACTGCGAATCTTTATCGGGTGGGTTCAATGAATGACATACAATTGCAAGGTATACCGTTTGGTTACCAAGAAAATACAAGAAAGTAAAAAAGAAAATTGAGAAAATAAAAATAAAAATCTGTTTGGTTACCATAAAAAAAAATGGTAAACATAATAAAAAAAAAGGGTAAAATTGGTAATATATATATATATATATAAAATTTTGCCGTGACTTTTATTTTATTATCATTTTGAGTATTGACATGACTATTAAAATTTAGATATATCAACAGTACACAGTACACACCGTTAGCCATGTAGACATTTTCTGTTAGTGACTTAACGATAGGGACTAAATTGATTGCAAGTTGAAAATAACAAGGACCAAATTAATTGCTACCAAAGTATAGGGACCAAATTGGCTATGACCCCAAAATTTAGAGAGCAAAATGGTATTTTCTCCTTATTTTTATTAGCTTATTGGGTTTTAAAAAGGGCATGTTTATTGCACATAGTGAATGCGTGCACACATTGCGCAAAACAATTGAAATCATAATTTTAAATCACGTTTTCAAGTTATACATTAGCTTAATAAATTGGAAATAGGTTTGTTTGATTAAGCGTTTTGAGAGCTTAAAATAACATTTTTAAAAACTAAAACTTTGTTTTGTAATAACAATTCTTCATAGTTTTTTTTACAAATGCTCATTTTAAACTCAAAACACTTTTTTTTCCAACAGCCTATTCAAACCCACCCAAACTCTAAATTGCAGTTAATTGGGCTGCACCCCACTTCTTTGTTTTTACTTTTTATAGGTTTTTGTTTTTGGTATTTCTTTCCTCCCTTTCAGATAGCATTAGGTAGGAATTAATTCTTGTGAGTTATGACTGCATTTCAAGATCCAGATATAAGAAGACAAAAGTTATGTGGGTTGGTAGTAAGAGGTGAACATCATGAGTACGTACTTTTGTGGACAAAATAATCTCCTTTAATACACCGCCAATGTAGGTATGCCACGAGAACAACGTGTACACGTCATGAGCATATCTTGAAAGTCTCTACCATGGTCTTAAAAAGATAAGCACCCCTCATCCCAACCTGTTGGAATTTCTTGTTTGTTTCTATGAACTCTGACCTCCCTAGCATGCACATATTGAATATTGAGAAACTAAAATCATTACTATGAAGAAGATAAAACGAGAATTATTGAGATATTACGTTCGTGAGTGAAGGTTTTTTGTGATAGAAATTGAATTGCTGAGCTGAAGATGAAGATAATATCATAATATCTACATTTCTTCATGAACAAACAAGTATAATAATCATGTAAAGCATTTGGACATTTCCACATCCTATTCCATCATAATCAATCTTTATTCTACCTCACATATAAATTGCGTTTGCCATTATAATCGACCAGTCCTTATTCTAGGTAGCTAATCTTGTTCAAAACATTTTTAATAAAGTTTCATTCCTAAAGATCTTAATTGTACCCCTATAGTTTCATTGGTTTTACCAATTAATCTATACTAGAAATTGATTTTCTACAATTTTATATATATCAAATGCATGATGATGCCACTCTCTAGAGATTGGCAAGTTGAAGTTAAGCATATATATAATGAAGCCAGATAAGCCAATTGTTGAGCTAATCATCTGGCATTAATGGGTGACCAACTTTTACATTCATTTTGTATCTACTTGCAAGACTTTACCTCTTGTATAATATTCTTTATTATATGATTGTATATTTAATCTTTTACGTATAAAAAATTGTGTTTGCACTTTTTCTTTTTTTCTTTGAGAAATCCTTTTAGTATGCAAAACACCCCAATTATTTGATTTTGGAGATGAAGCTTTGAAAAATCGTGTACCTACTTCACTTAGGTTTCCCATGCATGACTGCTGGTGCTCTTTAACTGTTTAATGAATAAGACTGTTGAAGTTATTGTGATTTTGATATGAGAGCAACCAAGTCCCAGTTGTTTAAAAATTTAAACTTTAGAGAGCACAACTTGGCTTTGCATTAAAATTTTCCTAGAATTGAAGAATGTGATTTACACGTGGAGTGCAACATGTAAATGAGTCTGGATCCGATTAGATTTAAGGGCAATCAATGAGATTCATCATGTGATTTTTTTTATTTTTATTTTTTTTATTTATATTTTGATTAGGTTCTACCCTAAGAATAATAATACGTAATATTTTAGTTTTCTAGCTAATTTCATGGTGTCCATTTGGATAATGCTTTTTACTATTTGCTTATTTCTTTACCTTAGAATTACTTTAGTAAATCATATTATATATTGTTGCTTTACGAAGATTACATTATATATTTTGTTTAGTGACTAGTCTTCCAAAAGTTTGATGTGCTGTTGTAGAAATTGCGGTGGACTAAATTATGCAAATCAAAATTGTTGAAAGTGGTGTCTATTTGGAATCCCCAAGAGCTTTATATGAAGTATTTAATTGAAAAGAACTGAAGTTGGAATAGAGTCCATCCGCAAAGCTTGGGTAGTGCTTATGACGTTTGCCATGATATCTGCCTTAGCAAATCATTACCTTGAGAATTCATCATTGATCATTGATCTTCTTTCTTTCTTTCTATATATAAATATATATATATATATATATATATATTAAAGAATAGATTGATCATTATCCATTCCTTAATTGCGAGGCTTATAGTAGAGGAGGGTTTTTTTTTTTTTTTTTTTTCAATTAAGTTTTTTTGTGTGTGGATAATTTGATAGTAGAGGAGAGAGATTTAAACCTTATATGTCTCTGGTGGAGATATTACGAGATGTCAACCAATTGAGCAAAATAGTTCTCTGCTCCATCGAGTCATATTATGTCAGAACACTACCATTAAGAAACTGATGTGTTTATTTGTGATAATTCTAAATGTGACCTGTAGCATCCCAATACGTGGTGATTCCAAGTTTGATGTTTGGGTATTCACCATTCACTTGTTACACATTCTATATACTAAAACTATGGTAGGGGCATCCGTGTGACAACATAGATGAATCAATGATCATATCATATGGTAACTCATTTGTATTAAAATTTGTAATACAATCCTAGCATGAGTCTCGTAGCTTAATTAATGTCTCATAGTATTTTCAACGGAGAGACATTCAAGATTCAAATCTCATCTTCTCTAATGTAAGTAACTAAGCATTGAATTAGAGAAAAAAAAAAATTATAATACTATCCCAAATATTGCTCTTTATATCTTTCCAAAAAAAAAAAAAAAATTTGGGTGTAATTATGATTCTATAAAATCTCATAAAGTTGCAAGATCATGATTAAAATATTTTCTTACATTAGTTTCTTTATTTATTTATTTTTTTGCTGTTTTGGTTATGTCAGGTAAATTGGGATAGTAACAAAGTTGGACGAGGTTGGATTAGAGATGCCACATCCTTGTCCTATCCCCTCTTCAAGGCGGAGAAAATTTATACGGAATGGGACATGATGAGTTGTAGGTATTTGGTCATATCTAACAATATAATTTCAACATAAAGGAGGTAAAGGTAAAAGAGAGTTGAAAAGTGCTAATTGTGAGAGTGCTAAAAAAGAGATAAAACAAGTGTTTTAGGAGATAGTAAGATATGTATACAAATAATTAAATTATACATTAACTAAAAACACATATGCATAAATTTGAGGTGGCATGGGGCAAGCAACCTATCCTCGCCCCGTCACCCTTTTGAGGCAAGGAAACCTGATCCTGATATGGCTCAACTCCCACTACGTGACACGTTGCAGTTGTCCTTTTTTTTTTTCGGTAATCACACGTTGCAGTTGTGGCATCATACAAAACGACTAGAATGAAATGAGCATATTAATTGTTTTTATTTATCAAAGATAAGGGACAGAATAATTGTTTTGGGTCACATAAAAAAAAAAAAAAAAGAATAATTGTTTTGGGTGACTAAAATTTTAAGGATAAAGGAATACAAACCAATAGGGACCCGTAAGAACGACCGATGTCTACTGTCCAACCTGAATGAACTTTGGGCGACAATTTGATGGGTCTGTAAATCATATATATTATTATTATTATTTGGTATAAGTGAAATTTTGGGCGACAATTTGATGGGTTTGCAAATTAATTTAGACCTAATAATATAGAAAACCTGGAAAAATCGGTTTAACAAAAGCTTTCTCCAAATTTGATAACGTGTTATTAGCAAAATAAAACACATTAAATATTCATTTTATAAGGTTTATTTTTCAGGTTTTTAAAAATAAGTTTGTTAGGAAAAACTGTAATTTGTAACTCAAAAAAAAAAAAAAAAAATCGAATTTTTTAAAATTATGCTTTAAAAAGTAGGCTTTTCAAATCATAATGCAAAAGAGCACCCTCTATTGCATGCGCAACTTAATTTATGAGTTTTACACATTAGTTTTACTTAGTATTATTCATTAATTTATGAGTTATAAATTTCCTCAAAAAAAAAAAAATTATGAATAAACAGATTAGTTTTACTTTATAATAGAGGTTTAGCGACGGTTTGGTTAGGTTATGATAGAATTGAATATAGGTCAAATGGTAAAATTTATGTACAATTCTTAAAGTATTGCACCTTAAATTTCTCAATTGAATTCAACTATATAAATTCAACAATATGGTTCGATGGTCAATTTTTTTTTTTTTCCTATTACCCAAATCTTTCCTTTTTTTTTTTTTTTTTTTTTTTTTTTTTTTTTTTTTTTCATGCAGGTTTGGGCGGATAAATGGGTATGGATTCAATATTCTCAGGTCTAATTTTGCTTTTCACATTTTTTTTAAAGCTTTGTTTTGTAAGCTGTTTCCACCAATAGATAAGCTACATATCGAAAATCATACAATATTGCAAATCTTAAATTCAGAATGCGTAAGAAATTTGACCTTGAAAAGTTGATTACATGAAAATGTCTAAAAAAAAAAGCATCATCTCAATACTATTTTCAATTTGGCAAGATTTGTCGCCGTGAGAGTGCCACATATATGGTTTACAGCTATTTGTTCTATAATCTCGCTTAAAATTCATGCACAACAATTAAGGCTGCTACCATGTTCAATATTTAAAGCATATTCATAACTTGATTTACCTTTAAAAAGAGCTAGCCAAGTGTGAAATAGGTATCAAACAATCTTAGCCATGTGAAACCATACGATTGGATGCTATATATGTGCGTATATTCTTCAAATGCTATTACAAGTTGTGGGCATAATAAATAAGTGTCGATCAGAAAACTCAAAATTCATCAGGGTATATGCCCCTGTTCTTTCTGCTCACACCTGCTCAATAAAGTATTGTATGTTGCAGCAGGGACCAACTTACAAGAAAACAAAAACAATAAATCAGTGAGGTAAGCTAGAGAAAAATAATTGTAGTATTGCACAAAACCCATAATTCACATATTTTAAGTGATCAAGAAACTACTTTGCCATCGGAGATAATATTTTTCACTACTTTTTTTTCTTATAATTGCTGACATAATTTGTTATAATTAGAATAAAAAAATTGCTTTTATTTGAGTTTATTTTTGACAATCGATACTACTTTTATTATGTATCAACAACTATTAAAAAAAAAATGTAAGTCATTAAACTTATTATTTATAGCCACTTCTCTCTGGAATCTAAAATATGTTTATGTGGGACAGTAAAGAATGGTGTTGTTTATTCCTAACAAGTAGTGTAGTACAAATTATAAATATAGCTTTGAATTGAAGTTCCTTTTGGGAAGGTAAAGATGGTTCTCTTGTGACGTTGAGATAAGCACATGCTTTTAAAATTATATTATATATATTGGCATGATTGATATATAAAGCGGGAGTGGGACAACAAGTTATCTTACAATATGATCGATTATTTTCCCCGTAGTAATTGACAATGGCCCAATACACATTGTACATCTTTGTAGGTAGGACAGTCTTGTTAGAGTGAGAAACACAGAGAGCTTGGACAGCTTGTAAAATATCATGGCCGATTGGTATACTTGTCTTTTTGTTGATTGCATGGATGAATTTATTTATTTGGGTATATACAATCTTCTCATCCCACACGCATCAGGTTATTATAGAGTGAAATCTTATAAGGTGGTTCAAGATGCTGGTAAGAGGTTTCAAATTTAAAATCTCATTGATTTGGTGAGATTTTAAGAACCACTAAGCCAACATCTTAAGAGTTTTTTCTTCAAATTTTTATGCCAATGAATGAGTACTAATTGTGAGGAATATTTATGTAACTATACATAATATGCATAATTCAAATTGGTTAATTGGAATTTGACTGAATCTGTAATGCCATCTGGCCCATCAACAAAGAATTAATGCAATTTGGCAGCCAACATGCATGTTTCATGTGGTATTCAAATGGGAAATGATGATAAGAGGATAAATATTATATCAGCTTAAGATATATAATATGCCAATCTGATTCCAAGAAAGATAGAATAATCAATCAATAGCAATGGTTGTTGTTGTCATCACGGTTATATAAATATATATATATATATAAATATCATGCAGAATAAGCAGTTTTGTATGTAATATTCTAACTATCATATTGCAACCTTCATCTAGGAAGTTTATCCCAAACACAACGTTAAATAACAAAGTAAAACACATATGCCATTGCTGGAAAATCGGAAAATCACATCTCCTCTCTTTCACATAGTTTTTGAAAGTTTGAGATATCACATACCCGTAAGAATGGAAATCATCCAGCACATTTGTTAGCAAAACACGCTTAAGGTAGTGAATATTATACTTGAATTGAAGAAAGCCCTCATTTCTTAGAATATGCTCTTTCAAATTATGTAATTTCTTTTAGTTCAATTTAATGAAGTCCAAGTTTCTTATTAAAAAAAAAAAAGTAAAACACATTTGATATATTTTCACTCGCAAGGGAACTCTTTGATTAACAACGAGTAAAAGTTCTATTATATCTAAAAAATGAGATTTTAAATTGTTACACATAGGCAAATTACTTTTCTTTTCTTTTTTTTTTCGAGATTTTAAATGTTACACACAAGCAAGTAAGTTTTTTAAAAAATTATTCAAGAAATTAAAAAGTTGAACCAAACACACAAGCATCTGCATGAGCATATTCTTGGTAGGCTTCGTACTAGAAGATATTATCATTGTCTATTGATGTCAAAGTAGCGAAACATGAAGTAAAAAACAATAAAGAAATTGGTCAAGGTTCAATAAACGATTTCCCAAAAAAAAATATATGTTAGTTGAATAATTTGTTATTACATAGTGTTAATATTGGATAGTGATGCATCTTGCTTGATTATCAACAAAAAAAAAAAGGTGAAGCATCACATCTTGCTTTGCTTAGTCAATTGTAGTATAGTATTATATATTTATTTTGAAATTGAAAAAAAAAAAAAAAAAAAAAAAAAAAAAAAAAAAAAAAAAAAAAAAAAGCAAAGAATCGAAGTTGGTCAGCATCTTATCCATCATGTTGGGTTGTCTAAACTTGAGGAACAACTCATGTGGATGAACTTGTCATCAAATGGGGTTGGGTTCATAACTCACAATTGTAAATGCTGCTACTATTAATTGTAACAAGAGATAATAAATACAGTACATCTTTAATGTTTGTCCCCAATGTAATGTTGTGCCAAGTTTATTTTATAATATATATTTATGCTCATAGTCATTGATGAGACCCAAGTCACACTGACACACAAGGACCAAAGCTATGAAAACACCTTACCAATCATAAAATGAAAAGCGGAGAATCGGAAACGATTTCAAAAAATCTGCAAAAGAACAGTGATGAAAATAGACAATAATTGAGACTTGCAGGTCTAGTCCTAGTCCTAGCCCATAAAATAATTATTTGAGCCAGCCAGAGATGCTCCTAATCTGATAAGACCATATATAGTTATTTTCCAATTTTTCCTTTGAAAAGATCTCAAGAAATTTTCATTTCTACATCTCAATCTGAAGCTATTTTTATATATTATCATTGGAGCAGATTACTGCTTAAACATGTTCCATATGAAAGGGATAAGATTTGAATATATATATATACACACGGTTTGCTGCACAAAGAAATAGAATTGGAGATTATCAACAAAAACAAAAAATGAAAGAGTGAGAATTGGAAGGGAGGTCATGGTTGGTGGCTGTAGGCCAGACCAAGTTGTTTTGTGATGCATGATTAAAACATGGATTATCATCTTGATAAAATTTTGAGAAGATCTTGTTTAGTCTATATGCCAGAGACCATTCAATGTATTCGGTGTATCACATATTTATCTGTAAGGACCAGATTTGAATTCCTAACCCAAGGTATGAATGGACTTAGGCCCAAAAAACTCAAAACAATGAATTTGTAGAGAATGAGTTAGAAAAACTGGGTTTTAGTTAACCAAACAACAAGTTAGGTAGGCTTGATGACAAAATAGTGAAAATATACAAGTTTAAACTGAAAGAAAAACATCCTCGGCAATGTTCGAAGAGACTGATTCTTATATAATGTTATTAAGTATGGTTACAAGTTTGGTTCTAGATTGCTATAGTGTTTCTTTCTTGATTTCTCCGATCCTTTCTTTCCTTGCATCGTTTCTCTTTTATATTCTCTTTCCTTTTCGTCTTTGTCCTCCACATGCATGCCAGATGGCTGGTGTTGATAATTGTCCTATCAGCATCTCCCATAAGTCTTCTGTAGTAGCTGTAAGGCTGGTCTCTACTGTTCAGGCATCACCTCCACATTAATGCGACCAAAGAGTTAGCTGCAGAGATGGCTGGTGTTGATATTTGTCCCATCAACACCTCCTATAAGTCTTTTGTAGTAGCTATAAGACTGGTCTCTACTGTTCAGGCATTATCTCCACATTAATACGACTAGAGAGTTAGCCGCAAAAAAATTAATGTGGTGGTAGTAGCTTTCTCCTCAGATATTTTAGGACTCACCTCTATACTTTGTTTCTACAATGCCGACCCATGCCAGCAGAACTCCCTGGAACATCCCCCAGGACGGCAACCTGCATATTCAGACCTCGGCTTTGGCTAGCCGAGGATACATTTATCCTCGGCCCACCCTTTTAAGCCATTATGACCAAAACTAACTTCTCTATTTACTAACACTATCTCTTTTGACAAAGATTTATCCTCCTCGAACATTCCCTCGTCCTCGGCTTAGGCCATGGGCCCAATATATAAACAAATAATGAACTCCTAGGCCCAACATCCCTACATTATCCATTCAATGTGTTTGGCGTATTACATATTTATCTTGCATAAAATTTAGTTCTCACTAAATTAGGAAACTTGTATCTATGTGAAAGAGAAATATAGTAGAGTAATACAAGTAATTCTTAGGTATTCTTGAAGAACAAAAAATGGTGTTCTCTCTTCTTACATTAACAGTGAGGTTCACTCATTAAATTCATGGTGAAATCTATTATGAATGTGAAAGGAGTGAGTACTATTTCTCTCTGCTTTGGGAGTACCTAAGAATTTTCCATATAATATACCGAATGTATGAAATGGTTTCTTAATCTATATGTCAATAATATAGAGGACTCCTTATCAATAGCAAAAAGGGTATTTACATAATTGAGATCTATTATGTGAAAGACTAGGTAATATCTAATTTGGAGAACTTTAATTTGTGCAATATATATAAAAGTTTGATAAAAAAAATATTTATATTATTACATAATACACATTTAATTAGTAAATAAATAAATCAAAATATTACTGTTATATATAAATAACTTTCGTAATTTAATCATAATTTGTTTAGTAATTTTTTTTTCCAAAAACAATTTGTGAGTTCTAATTAATTAAAAAAAATTATTTTGCTAGAGTACATTCTATAAGAATTCAATGGCAACACTCATATTTACACCATATAATAAAATATTACCACATCAAACTATTCTAAGTATAAGAATAGAGACTATTATACACAAATTTTCATAATAGTCGCTATTTGTATGAACATAATTATTGTGGGGCCCAACAATTCGTGGACCAGGCCCATTTGCCCTTAGAGAGTCCGAAGGCCCAATCCGAGGAGAGCTGTGGCCTAAGCTCTACAACGTAGAGCACAAAAGAATTTTGGGAGGCAGCCGAGGACAGTGTAGTCCTCGGCAGATCCATAGTCCCACTAGAACAAAAGGGTGAAACTGGTATAGGGACGAATTCGTAAGGAGATCCAAGATACCTTGGGGAGGTTATCCTTACTACCCTTCCAGATAAGACCCAGCGCCTGACAGAGCCGTACTCTGCAGCTTTATCAAACCATCCCCAACAATTCCGGGATTGGACTGATGGGACAAATGTCAGTGTTTGTAAAGACTGACCCTACACGTAGACGAAGGATAGCGAATGCAAGCTAGTATAAAATAAGGAAGTAAGTAAATCACGGGGGGGGGGGGGGGGGCCCAGCCCCAAAGAAAAAAGAAAGACTACGTGGGGAAACATCTCAACCAGACTGGACTTCACGGAAGAAATCCCGCCGTTGGGTAACCGGGATAAGATCTCAAAAGGTCCTCGAATCAGCTCCGAGGAGCTCCATCCCACGGGGTACGACGCCTTAGAGCTTCCTCTAAAGCCATGACCGGGCATCGCCCCTTGACCAGCGGCTAGCTTTTCAAGCCCACTCTCTACAAATCATATTGTGAGGGACCTTTATTGCGTGAGCCCAAAAATGTTAGTGGGCCGCAAAGGAATCGTGTCCTTACAATTGGCGCCGTCTGTGGGAAAGCTTGCGCGCTGGCGCAGGTGGCGGTAGAATCAACTCACGCGCCAAACAGAAATTTCTGGGATCTCCTCCGTCTCCGGCGACATATAGTTGTTGCTCCGACGTAAGCTTCTGCTAGGGGCTACGCCTCGCAGTGCTAAGGGCGCGGGCGTCTCTAGGGGCTTCCAACCTCAGGCCAACTTTTCCCGCCCTGGTGTAGGGGCTCATGGTCGAAAAATAAAACGAGTACATAAAAAGATCATAAGTTTTGGACAGAACCAAGGCCTTGCATGGTCCTCGGACTCAAGCCTATGGGGAAACCAAGTACATAAAAAGATAAGATCGTAAGTTTTGGACAAAACCAAGGCCTTGCATGGTCCTCGGACTCAAGCCTATGGGGAAACCAAGTACATAAAAAGATCGTAAGTTTTGGACAGAACTAAGGCCTTGCATGGTCCTCGGACTCAAGCCTATGGGGAAACCAAGTACATAAAAAGATAAGATCATAAGTTTTGGACAGAACCAAGGCCTTGCATGGTCCTCGGACTCAAGCCTATGGGGAAACCAAGTACATCAAAAGATAAGATCATAAGTTTTGGACAGAACCAAGGCCTTGCATGGTCCTCGGACTCAAGCCTATGGGGAAACCAAGTACATCAAAAGATCATAAGTTTTGGACAGAACCAAGGCCTTGCATGGTCCTCGGACTCAAGCCTATGGGGAAACCAAGTACATCAAAAGATCATAAGTTTTGGACAGAACTAAGGCCTTGCATGGTCCTCGGACTCAAGCCTATGGGGAAACCAAGTACATCAAAAGATCGTAAGTTTTGGACAGAACCAAGGCCTTGCATGGTCCTCGGACTCAAGCCTATGGGGAAACCAAGTACATAAAAAGATCGTAAGTTTTGGACAGAACCAAGGCCTTGCATGGTCCTCGGACTCAAGCCTATGGGGAAACCAAGTACATAAAAAGATCGTAAACCTCAAGATCCATCCGAAGAGAACTTCTCGTTAACAGTTGGGTCAATCCCTTAATTGCACGGGTTCCCCGGTCTACCCTTGGATCCCTCATGCCAAAGGGAATGATGCGATACGGTACAGCATATTACCCAAAAGCACAAAGTCCTTCGCTACTCAACTACCGTCTCGGACGAATTGTTTAGAGTTTATCATTCTCGGGAATTGGTCTAGCGCGCATCGCGTAGCACTCAACAGCTATCTCGGTTAGTTCCATGAATTTAATCTATTGAGGATTACCATTGTTATACTTGATAATATTTGCGAGTTTAAACTAATAAGGATTTGTGTTAAAGTATTCTTCTGCCCAGAATATTGTTAAAGGCAGGCTTAGATTTAATATTCAGGCCCAAAGTGGTTGTTGCAGAAAAGTATGTATAAAGAAATAAACACATCTTTTATTAAGACAAAAGAACAACACAGTGTACAATTAAAGCTGAAACAAGCTTACATTAGAGTTAACTCCGTAAGCAAAAGAAAAGTACAAAAGAATGAAGATGATGCCGAGGAGGTATCTCAGAGGAGAGGTTGGCTACTGTTCCAAGATGTCGTCTAAAGAAACTATTCCTCGACGCTTCCACATGCCCATAACTCAGGCAGCCAAAGAACCTGACCTCAGGCTAACACCATCTACAGAAAGGATGCAGGGAGCCGGAAGTTGGGAAGCCCCCGCAGAAATTTGCCTGCCACAAGGCAGACGGCGCTGATGACGGAAAATCTTTCTTCTGACACACCAAAATTCTGGCGTGAACAGAACCTGCTTCGGATTTTGACTAAAAGAGAGGGAAATACCCTTTCCCCTCTGACGAAGCGGGGCGCTCCTTTGAATTTACGCCTCCTTTGCCCATAACTCACTACTCCGAGTCTCAGGAGGACACGGTGCCTCCACGGCGGAGAGAGCTCTTTTTCCCCTACTCTCGCCTCAAACATGATAAACTCAGGGAGTAAACTGAAGGTCCTGCGTTCAAGTAAGACAGCTTTCACTCCTATTTATTCAAAAAGCTGAAGTGGTGGCATTTAGTGCACGCAACGTCCCAAGGAACGCTGCGGACAAAATGCCTCCGGCTCGATTTCCCACGCCATCTGCAGTATTAAAGGAGCCTCGTGAAGGCGCACCTCGAACACTGGGACGCCAGAAAGTACCGCGTGACCCAAGACCAAGGAAATGCCTCTAAATCTGTGGGCTTAGTTAATTCGCGTCTCAGGCCCGTTCTACATGGAAGCCCACGAACTACGGCCCATGCCAGGGAATAACAGTTGCCAAGGGCAACCTCCCGCTCTGAAACTTGTGAGATACCTGATGGAAGACCAGGTGCGTAAAAAAGGGCATCAAGTTCTGGACAGAACTAAGGCCTTGTATGGTCCTCGGACTCAAGCTTATGGGGAAACCAAGTACAAAAATTTTAATTATTACAAGTTCTGGACAGAACCAAGGCCTTGTATGGTTCTCGGACTCAAGCCTATGGGGAAACCAAGTACAAAAATTTTAATTTTTACAAGCTCTGGACAGAACCAAGGCCTTGTATGGTCCTCGGACTCAAGCCTATGGGGAAACCAAGTACAAAAATTTTAATCATTACAAGTTCTGGACAGAACCAAGGCCTTGTATGGTCCTCGGACTCAAGCCTATGGGGAAACCAAGTACAAAAATTTTAATTTTTACAAGCTCTGGACAGAACCAAGGCCTTGTATGGTCCTCGGACTCAAGCCTATGGGGAAACCAAGTACAAAAATTTTAATTATTACAAGTTCTGGACAGAACCAAGGCCTTGTATGGTCCTCGGACTCAAGCCTATGGGGAAACCAAGTACAAAAATTTTAATTATTACAAGTTCTGGACAGAACCAAGGCCTTGTATGGTCCTCGGACTCAAGCCTATGGGGAAACCAAGTACAAAAATTTTAATTATTACAAGTTCTGGACAGAACCAAGGTCTTGTATGGTCCTCGGACTCAAGCCTATGGGGAAACCAAGTACAAAAATTTTAATTATTACAAGTTCTGGGCAGAACCAGGGCGTTGTACTTTCCTCGGACCCAAGCCTACAGGGAAATCGACTGCTCGGATAAAAAAAAAAAAGGGTTTGGACTTCGCAATATGGGCTACTGGATAAAAAGGTCAGGTCATTTCATCCACGGCTTAAACACCCTAAAGGGTTAGGCCCAACGAAGGAGCAAGGAAGGTGGTGGAACGCCCTAGTATACAATGACCTAAGAGGTCTGTTCATTTAGTGGGTGGTATGTTTTGAAACGGCTATTCCTCACACGGCATCAAGCCTTCGTTTCTCTCCTCGGCTAGCAGGGGGTAAGTATTACTTTTTACTGGTCTGCTTTATTATGCCGAGCACTTCTATTGAAATTATGGCAACACCTTTTTATTATTAAGTATTTTGGTCTTAGTCGTCATTGATTTAAATGCGATATTATTGAGCCGAACAGCATTTGCAAATTTATAAAAGCAAAGAGACAAAACATGTAGAGTGAAATAGAAACAACTTTTATTAATATGAAAAATTATTACAACGTACAAAAAGGGGCTTCAATAAGCCTATACAAAAGAGGGGCTGTCGAAGCAGCACTAACATCCACAGTACAGATAAGCAAACGGTCAAGCGACTTTTAAACTTGTCTTCGAAGTCTCTCCAATCTCTGCCACATTGTTGCTCATGCTAAGAGAAGAACTCGCTTTAAAAAAAAAAAAACGAAGAAGAAGGAAATAGTAAGGAAGAAATCAATGAAGAAGATGGAGGAGATGAATGAAGAAGATGGAGGACATGAGTAAGGAAGGAGGAGAAGAAGAGAGAAGAGATAAAAAGAAAGAAAAGGAGCAAAAGAGGGAGAAGCAAAAGCACTTAGCTCCTGCCTCAGCCCTGACTCCTAACACGCTGGTGCCATATTAGGTACGCTCGTGAGGAGCCGGGTGGTGCTGGTCTTGGTTGTTCTCGACTCAGTCACGCCGAGAAGTCGACATGACGAGCCCCTGCTTCGGATTTTGGCTAAAAGAGAGGCGGGACAGATCTTAAGTCTGCGCCACCCTTGCCCTGACCGAGCCATTTCAAGTTTTGTCAGAATATGGTGTTTTGAGGAGGAGCGTGTTTCCTTCATCATTCGTTATGGAGGGCGTATGCGGATATGATGTATAACAAACGGGCTAAGTGGACGCTAAAGGGGGATGCGGATTTCAGATTTCAGAAGGAAGGAGAGGAGTCTGTACGAAAGTCACTGCCACCTGCTTGCCTTCTTATAGGAAGGGCAAAACGGATGGAATTAAATGCGTTCAAAGTTTCCAAAAGAATCTGAAGAGAAAAGAGGCGCCCGTTCCGTTTCCCCACCTTATCAGATGAGCCGCCGGACATAAATGTGCCTCGTAAAGGGAATTCATTTAAGGGCGCGTCTGGGACATCCAAGCGGCAGGAGTAGATCACGAGCGAATTAAACGGAATCCCTTGAAAACCGGCTGACTTCCTGGGAAACCGCTCACATAAATGCGGGGTCAAACTAAATGGGCCATATTGAGGGCCCGGGTTTGCCAAAACCCTCCTTTCCAACCCGGAAGTCGGACAGAAGGGTTTTGAGGGGCTATTGTGGGGCCCAACAATTCGTGGACCAGGCCCATTTGCCCTTAGAGAGTCCGAAGGCCCAATCCGAGGAGAGCTGTGGCCCAAGCTCTACAACGCAGAGCACAAAAGAATTTTGGGAGGCAGCCGAGGACAGTGTAGTCCTCGGCAGATCCATAGTCCCACCAGAACAAAGGGGTGAAACTGGTATAGGGACGAATTCGTAAGGAGATCCAAGATACCTTGGGGAGGTTATCCTTACTACCCTTCCAGATAAGACCCAGCGCCTGACAGAGCCGTACTCTGCAACTTTATCAAACCATCCCCAACAATTCCGGGATTGGACTGATGGGACAAATGTCAGTATTTGTAAAGACTAACCCTACACGTGGACGAAGGATAACGAATGCAAGCTAGTATAAAATAAGGAAGTAAGTAAATCACGGGGGGGGAGCCCAACCCCAAAGAAAAAAGAAAGACTACGTGGGGAAACATCTCAACCAGACTGGACTTCACGGAAGAAATCCCGCCGTTGGGTAACCGGGATAAGATCTCAAAAGGTCCTCGGATCAGCTCCGAGGAGCTCCATCCCACGGGGTACGACGCCTTAGAGCTTCCTCTAAAGCCATGACCGGGCATCGCCCCTTGACCAGCGGCTAGCTTTTCATGCCCACTCTCTACAAATCATATTGTGAGGGACCTTTATTGCATGAGCCCAAAAATGTTAGTGGGCCGCAAAGGAATCGTGTCCTTACAATTATTATTATTTTTTTATATGTTGTAAGGTTGTCTTTATTTTTATGATTGATAATGCCACAGAGATATTAGAAATTTTCATTGGAAAGTAACAGTAGATTGGGATGATATATTAGGTTTAGGTTTGTGCGGTAAGGATATGACAACTGGAAATCAATGGTATTTAACTATTTATTTGGATAGTGGAACACAAGGTCTAGAAGAATTAAACATTATTATTGATGATAATCTTTCACCTACTCGGTTTTTAGTCAAATGAAAAGAAATCAAGTATCAATTACTTCTATTATTCGGATCGATCTAGTTGAACTCTTGGAGTTTGTTCCTCTAGATACTAATTATGTTGTTTTAACCGATTTATCAGTTTCTTAATAATATTTCCGATGTGTTTTTCCTTAAAAAAAAATTTACTTGATTCAGTGGCTAAAATGGCTTTGTCATACGAGTAACTCATTTGTACTATAGCACACAAAAGCTATATGCAGTACATGTATAAATGACAAGGTAACTACTAGTTGTGATATTAGCTCTTAATGAAGGTGAAAAACTTAAATGTTTGTGCTTGTTTTATGGATAATGAAAAACAATTTTTCATGTTAGAGAAAGTTTTGACCAAGAGAAAGAAGCAAATGAAGTTGATTTTTTTTTTGTTTATAACTTTATATAGCTATTATAACAAGTGAGGGAGGAGGAATTTAAACCTTAGTTCTCCTCATAAGAGAAACCTGGTAATACCAATAAATTACAAGACTCTTGGCGATTTTGATGTTTCTTTTACAAGGGATATATATATATATATATATATATACACACAATTTGATGTTGCTTTGACGCTGTTTCTTCGGTTTTAGTATTCGTTTTACATTTTATGTATTGAATGTTTTTTTAGACTTATATGATGACACGTTGTTAACAGTGTTAAAAAAATCTTAATATAATGTATATTATTATTTAGGCTTTATATAATATGAATTGCAAGTATATATTTAAATTTTAGTTGACCTCATCAAATTTTGTCATATAAGCTTGATATATCATATTTATATCCTCCATTAGAGTCTTGAAATATCATATTTTCCTTTTATAATAGAAAAATAGTTTGATATAAAAACACAAATACACAATCATAATAAGTATCTATTCATAACTATCATAGTTATACTAATAGCTTTGTAGCTCGACTGATTGACACATTCTAATGTTTTTAATGGAGACATTCAGAGTTTAAATCTTCCAACTCTCAACTATCAAATTATAAATTAAAAAAAAACCATAATTATCAAGTTGTGTACTTAGAAAAAATAAAATAAAATAAAGATAGAATATCTTATATTTTGTTGGTAGGAAAGTAATTTGTTAAAATGTCTCATGTGTTGCACAAGTTATCTGTTAGTATGATAAAACTAAAAACATTTAAATTTTGCTTGATCTTATAAAATTTTGCCACGTAAGTTTTTTAGACTTCACAATTTTACATGTTATTATTCTAATTTATTAATTGAGCTTAGATTCTATATTATATTTAAACCCTCTAACTCTATTAATCTATCAAAATAGTCCCACTATTTGAATTTTGCCACAATTAAAAAAAAAATGACAATTAATAAATACTAGAATCATTAAATTTAGACAAAAAAGACTACTCATAACTATCATAATTATCAGATTTCATATTTAGAAAATATATATATATATATATATTTTACAAAACTTTTTCAGGCATTGCATAGATTACTAAGTAATTACAATAAAGGTCCGGTTAACGGGTGTCTTACCATTTTAGAAAAATTTGAATATCACTTTTATGAGAAATATAAAAAACTGTCAAAAGAACCAGTTACATCTTTCTTTTTTCATAAAAAATTTTCTAAAAATATTTGCTAAACTAGTAGTGCACCTTAGAATAACATTCGTTAACTTTTGCCTTAGAATAAATAAGTTATATACTTATATTGTCATTTATGCATGTTTGGTATCTTATTGTACTGCAGAAAATTTTATTTTATTTATTTGTATGTTTGCTTTGTTGTTCCAACCTTAAGCGAAGATGAGATTTAAATAAAATAAACTTGTAATAGTGAAAAACAAAAGAACATATTTGTTGCTTCAATATTCTAATTGGTTTTTATACAGTGAAATATGTGTGTGTGTCTCTCTCTCTCTCACGCAAGAGGTTATATACACATACAACAAACGTATTCTAAGAAGAATGAAAAAAATGGGAGTAAGAGTGAGTTCAAATCCCCCGTCATCTATTATTGTAATTATCAAATTATCAATAAATAAAAAAATGAAGAAGAAGAATAAGATGAAGAAACAGACATCATATTTTCTTGTTGTTTAATATATTCAATTTTATCCTCATTTGTTCCGACATTAACATTATTTTCTAGAAAATAAATCATTTTCTAAAAAGTATTTTCTAGAAAATTTTCATTTTCCTATATTTGAAAGCAACCTTAAAATGAGTTAGAAAATTATCTCTAAAACTTCCCTTATGTAGCTTGGCGTGAGATAGAATTGTTTTCTAGAAAATTTTAGTGGAAAAAAACTCTATCTCATGCTAAATTAAATAAGGTAAGTCAGAATATAATTTTCTTTTAACTCATTTTTTTTATACTACAAAATACAAGAAAATGAAAAAAAAAAATATTCACATAAAGTTTTTCATCAAAACAAATAGAGTATTCTCTCCCAAAAAAAAAAAAAAAAACCGGGTTTAGGCCGCGTTTGTAAAACGTCACAAAAAACCAAAAAAGTTCATCTAAAACGTCACACTCTATCGCAGCATTTTTATTGCAGCGTTTTTAGTTGGAAATTGAATTTTGCTTTTGTTAGCTTTCCATAAAAATTAAATTGTTTAGATTTTTGTTGTTATTTTTTCTCTGAACTAATGAGGATATATTTTATATTATTTCTATTTAGATATTTTGTGTGCTAAGATCTTGAACGTAACTAATTGTAATTGAGTTGAATGATCTCATGCACCTATCCTCATTCAATTTAGGAGATATTATTGGACCAATTTATTCTTTTATTTTATGATGTATTTAGTAGAATTTCACAGACAGTAATTGTGAATTTATATTGTATATGTAGTATCCAATAGTGATTTTCAAAATTATATAAATAATAGTAGTGTAATGAGAAATTTGGTGTAACCAATATCATGAAAATTGCAAGAAAAAATTATTTTAGTACCTCAAAATGTTCTGGTCGAACTAATATCCTATATATTTTATGACCCATGCTAACATCAATAGCACCACTACAATTTATCATTCCCGTGCATAAGCATGGGTTACATACTAGTTATTTTAAATTTATCGTTATGAAAATCAAATAATAGATCTATTTAAAAGAGAAGAAAACTATTTATAAGATATAGGATTATTATTAATAAACGTGAAAAATGAGAATAGTATAATACTGTAATTATTATAATAATAAATTAATAATGGCCATTAACTGCATTCCTATTTTTGCAATATCCCATTAATACTTAAAACAAACATTAATTAATATAATATGCAGATTTCAAACACTCAATGACATATAGAATAAGAGTAATGTTACAGACACAAGCAATTTTACAGTATTTTTACAAATTGCTGATGTGGTTTTAGCATTTTCCAAATAGTTATAGTAAATAAAAATGTAATGTTAGCAATGAGTTCATATTAGAACTAGTAAGAATTTGTCATATCAGCAGTTTGTAAAAATATTGTAAAATAATTTATGTCTATAGCATTACTCTATAGAATAATTAGCCTTTCAAACACTTTGCGGTATAATTACAAGTATTTTTTTTCTTCTTCTTTTACAAAAGAGGGGTATCTACTATCTTGACATTTTTGAGTATATGGTTATACTTTTTCTGCCTCCACTCAAACCTGTCAATAAGCACATAAAGTAATGAAGAGTTATTATTTTATTCTCTTCTCAATATGAAAGAAGCAAGAAGCCGACCAGAAGTGACTAAAGTTTATTATGGATAAATTGGGGCAAGATCTTGCGTTCAATTAGGTACACCAGAAAGCTTACACAGATGAGTCAGTTGATGAAACCTAAGTTTACTGGTGCTCTCTTACCATGCTGACGTGAAACATGATAAAGTTCTTGCAACATCTGATTGGATATATAAAAATTAAAAAAAAAAAAAATCATTAAAACATTGATATTTAACACTGATATATACCAGATGATTTTACGTTGATGTCATTGTAAACCACATATGATTTGAGCCCATACCTTATAGTTAACCTGGAAGAAGTTGGTGTAATATCCTGATATGAAGGCCCTGTCTTGATAAAAGTTTCTTATGTGTGCTATTTTCATTTGTAAATTCAGTTATTCTCTACCCAATTTATTCGTGGTCCACTAATTTTGTTGTTTCCTTTTTAAGTAATAATACTCACTTTGAAACTCATGTCACAAGATATTAATTTCCTACTATGTCTTTATTTTGACTCATATAATAGGATGAAATTCATCATTACATGGTTTTAGAAACTTTTTTTTTGGCATATATGCTTTTATTTTTATTCATTTATACACCTAGATTCGTTTGCATGCTTCTCCACTTAACTTTTGGTTTGATTAAGAATCCTTGAGATTGGTTGTAACATGGTGAACATTACATGACTGCTTTATATTTTTTTTAATAATGATCCTTTGTGTCCATAGAATCTAGAAGTTAAGACCACCAAAGGACATTAATCCCGAGTTTCCTGAAAAAGAAGAATATTGTTAACAAGCAATGATAATCTTGGTCAATGGACATGTTTTTCGTATTCAAAATGATACTTTTTTCGAAGGATAAAGCAGAGGCTACAACTTTGTTTCTTCTTCTTCCTGCTGTTTTTCTTTATATTTTAACTTGACTTCTAACACTTTCCGCAGGGTACTTTGGGTTTTGGCTATATTGGATAACCGATCCCTGCGTGAAAGATGAAGGGGTGAGTGCTCCTAAGGGAGGGGGGAGCTTATTTTTATTAGCTTATTGGGTTTTAAAACGGGCATGTTTATTGCACATAGTAAATGTGTGCATGCACTACGCAAAATAACTAAAATCATAATTTTAAATCACGTTTTTGAGTTATACATTAACTGAATAAATTGAAAATAGGTTTGTTTAATTAGGCATTTTGAGAGCTTAAAAGAACATTTGTAAAATCTAAAACTTTGTTTTGCAATAACAATTCTTCATAAAACGAGAATTATTGAGAAACTAAAATCATTACTATGAAGAATATAAAACGTGAATTATTGAGATATTACGTACGTGAATGAAGGTTTTTTGTGATGGAAATTGAATTACTGAGCTGAAGATGAAGATTATATCATAATATCTACATTTCTTCATGAACAAACAAGTATACTAATCATGTAAAGCATTTGGACATTTCCACATCCTATTCCATCATAATCAATCTTTATTCTACCTCACATATTTATTGCGTTTGCCACTATAATCGGCCAGTCCTTATTCTAGGTAGCTAATCTTGTTCAAAGCATTTTTAATCAAAGTTTCGTTCCTAAAGATCTTAATTGTACCCCTATAGCTTCATTGGTTTTACCAATTAATCTATACTAGAAATTGATTTTTTTCCTGGTTAATAGATTTCAAATGCATGATGATGCCACTCTCTAAAGATTGGCAAGTTGAAGTTAAGCATATATATATATTTATATATATATATATATATATATATATATATATATAATGAAGCCAGATAAGCCAATTGTTGCGCTAATCATCTGGCATTAATGGGTGACCAACTTTTACTTTCTTTTTGTATCTACTTGCAAGACTATACGTCTTGTATAATATTCTTTATGCAGCCTAATTATATGATTGTATATATAATCTTTTGTGTATAAAAAATTGTGCTTGCACTTTTTTTTTTTTTTTTTTCTTTTTTAAATTTTGAGAAGTCCTTTTGAGTGTGCAAACACCCCAATTATTTGATTTTGGAGATCGATGAAGCTTTGAAAAATCTTGTACCTACTTCACTTAGGTTTCTCATGCATAATTGCTAGTGCTCTTAAGTCTTAACTGTTTAATGAGTAAGACTGTTGAAGTTATTGTGATTTTGATATGAGAACAACCAAGTCCCAGGTGTTTAAACTTTTTTTTTTTTTGAGGGAAAGGTGTTTAAACTTTAGAGAGCACAACTTAGCTTTGCATTTTCCTAGAATTGATGAATGGGATTTACACGTGGAGTGCAACATGTAAATGAGTCTGGATTCCGATTAGATTTAAGGGCAATCAATGAGATTCGTCATATGAAATTGTTTAATTTGATTAGGTTCTACCATAAGAATAATAATAATATTTTAGTTTTCTAGCTTATTTCATGGTGTCCATTTGCATAATGCTTTTTACTATTTGCTTATTTCTTTACCTTAGAATTACTTTAGTAAATCATATTATATATTGTTGCTTTTCGAGTATATTATATATTTTGTTTAGTGACCTAGTCTTCCAAAAGTTTGATGTGCTGCTGTAGAAATTGCGGTGGACTAAATTATGCCAATCAAAATTGTTGAAAGTGTTGTCTATTTGGAATCCCCAAGAGCTAGCTTTACATGAAGAATTTAATTGAAAAGAACTGAAGTTGCAATAGAGTCCATCCGCAAAGCTTGGGTAGTGCTTATGACGTCTGCCATGATATCTGCCTCAGCATATCATTACCTTGAGAATTCATCATTTGATCATTGATCATTTATATATATATTAAAGAATAGATTGATCATTATCCATTCCTTAATTGCGAGGCTTTTAGTGGAGGAGTTTTTTTTTTTGTGTGTGTGTGTGTGCGCGCGCGCGCGTGTATAATTTGATAATAGAAGGAGAGGAATTTGAACCTTATATATATATATATATATATATATATATCTATTGAAGATATTACAAGGTACCAACCTGTTGAGCAACAAAGTTCTTTGCTCCATCGAGTCATATTATTTCAAAAGACTACAATTAAGAAACTGATGTGTTGATTTGTGATAGTTCTAAATGTGACTTGTAGCATCCCTATACGTGGTGATTCCAAGTTTGATGTTTGGCTATTCACTATTCACTTGTTACACATTCTATATACTAAAACTATGGTAGGGGCATCCATGTGACAACATATATGAATCAATAATCATATCATATGGTAACTCATTTGTATTAAAATTTGTAATATGATCCTAGCACGAGTCTCATAGCTCAATTAATGTTTCCTAGTATTTTCAACAGAGAGACATTCAAGGTTCAAATTTCATTTCCTCTATTGTAAGTAACTAAGTATTGAAATTAAAAAAAAAATTAAAAAAATAAAAAGAAGAAGAAGATTATAATACTATCCCAATATTTCTCTTTCTATCTTTCCAAAAAAAAATTGGGTGTAATTAAGATTCTATAAAATCTCATAAAGTTACAAGATCATGATTAAAATATTTTCTTGCATTAGTTTCTTTATTTATTTATTGGCTGTTTTGTTTATGTCAAGTAATTTCGGATGGCAATAGAGTAGGATAAGGTTGGATTAGAGATGCCACGTTCTCATCCTATCCCCTCTTTAGGGCGAAGAAAATCTACATGGGATGGGACATGATGAGTTGTAGGTATTTTGTCACATCTAACGAGATAGTTTCAACATGAATGAGGTAAAGATAAAAGAGAGTTGAGAAGTGCCAATTGTGAGAGTGCTAAAAAAGAGATAAAACAAGTGTTTTAAGAGATAGTAAAATATGTATAAAAATAATTAAATAAATACATTAACTAAAAACACATATACATACATTTGAGATGGCATGGGGCAAGCAGCCTATCCTTGCCTCGTCACCCTTTTGAGGCAAGGAAACTTGATCCCGATACGGTTCAACTTTCCCCCACCCCTTCCCTCCCTTCGAAATTCATTAGCACCGTCCAATGAACAACCCTAATTTTGAGTAACTATTCTTAGAAAAATGAAAACAAGAACAAAACTTTAAAAATAGAAAAGGTGGAAAAAATTGGCTTTTGCCCCTTTCAAAAAAATAATCCAGCATTTTGCCCTCTTCCCCAAATTAATCCGGGAAATACCCCTCTTTTGAAACTCGATTTTCTCAAAATCGAGTTAAGCCCTATAGTGACGTTTTTAAGGATACTATAGTGACGTTTTAAGGACCTATAGTGGCGTTTTGTAATCCGATTTCCATGAAGTCGAATTATAGGTAAAAAAAAAAGAAAAAAAAATTCGATGTAAATCGACTTCATGGAGATCGGATTACAAAACGCCACTATAGGTCCTTAAAACGTTACTATAAGCTCCTTAAAATGCCACAATAAGGTTTAAGAATTTTTTTTAAAATTTTTTTTATAACTCAATTTTGAGAAAATCGAGTTTCAAAAGAGTTTCAAAAAAGAGGTATTTTTTTAATTAGTTTGAGAAAGGGAACAAAATGCTAGATTTTTTTTTTTTTGAAATGGGCATTTGCCCATTTTCTCCTAGAAAAGGTCCACGTTAATTTTTCATTTGTGCCTCCTATTTCCGTAATTATAATTCAGTTATAAGACTACATGATTTTCAACTGTTCTCGGAAGAAGCAAAACACAGTTCCAAATAAGCCCATTGTTTTGTTTTGTTTTGTTTTGTTTTGTTTTTTTTTTTTTTTTTTTTTTTTTTTTTTTTTTTTTTTTTTTTTTTTTTTTTTTTTTTGCGTCTATTTTGGTATTAATAATTACTCATGTTTTTAGAAACTACATTATTTAAAGAAAACTACATAAGGGCAATGACAAACCCCACTGCGTGACACGTTGCAGTTGTCTTTTTTTTTTTGTTTGTTTGGTAATCACACGTTGCAGTTGTCGCATCATACAAAACGACTAGAATGAAATGAATATGTACATATCAATTGTTTTTATTTATCAAAGATAAGGAACAGAATAATTGTTTTGGGTGACTAAAATTTTAGGGATAAAAGAATACAAACCAATAGGGTCCCATAAGAACCATCGATGTCTACTGTCCAACCTGAATGAACTTTGGGCAATTTGATGGGTTTGCAAATCACATATTATTATTATTATTATTATTATTGGTATAAGTGAAATTTTGGGCGACAATTTGATGGGTTTGCAAATTAATTTAGACCTAATAATATAGAAAACCTGGAAAAATCGTTTTGACAAAGGTTTCTCCAAATTTGATAACGCGTTATTAACAAAATATAACAACAGAAAACACATTAAATATTCATTTTATAAGGTTTATTTTTCATGTTTTTAAAAATAAGTTTGTAAGGAAAAACTGTAAATTATAACTCAAAAAAAAATCAATTTTTTTAAAAATTATGCTTTAAAAAGTAGGTGTAAGGACGCGATTCGTGGCGGACCGTAACAGTGTCGGGTTCGCGCGTGAAAAGGCCCCTAACAATATCATTTGTAGAGCGTGGGTTTGGAAGGCTAGGCCTTGATCGATAGGCGGTGGGTTTTTCGCGGTGTTCGTGCAAGTTTAAGTTTCCCTACACCCCTGGAGTCTTTCTCCTGGAGGTGGGCTGGGAGGCTCTAGTTTCTGGCCATTTTTCCCAACCCCTTTCTTTAGGTTACTTCTTTTTCCTTTTATATTTCCCTGCGTTCATTGTCCTTCGTCCACGTATAAGGTCAACCTTTCCAAAATTGATACTTGTCCCATCAGCCCATATTCAAAGTCGTTGGGGGTGGTTGTAAAAGCCAAAGAATGCGGCTCTGTCAGGTTCAGAGCATTAAATGGTAGTAGCAGCAGTTTTCCCTTGATATTTTAGATCTTTCTTCCAAATTTCAGTCCTGTACCGTCTTTACCCTTATTTCTTTTTGGGGGGACTTTGGGTCTGCCGAGGACTGAGCTGTCCTCGGCGGTATCCATAGGCCATTTTGTTGAGCTTGGGCCATAGCCCTCCTCGGCTTGGGCCTTCGGATTCTCCCCGGGTAGATGGGCCTGGCCCATAAATCATTTGGGCCCCACAATAGCCCCTCAAAACCCGGCTGTCCAGCCTCTTGGTTGGAAATGGGGGTTTTGGTGATGTCCAACCTCGTCCTACGGCCCAATCCATTTGGCCTATTAATAATGCTGACGGCTCTTCATCTGTCCAAGAAATGCACCGGTCTATGAGACAGTTTTTTGATTTCGCGCTTGATGCGTTCTTATCGTTTGGGTATCCAAAACGCGCTTTTAATGACTACTATTCACGAGGCTACTTTAATTTGGCGGTTTTGTTTTGATAGGATGGAGAAACGGAACCGGCACTTTTGTGTTGGCAGATTCCTTTGGAGATCTGAACCTATTAAATGTCTCCCGCTCCACCCTCTGTATAAGAAGGAAAGGAGGAGATTATTGCTTTTGTAAATAATCCCTTTTCGTCCTTCTGAGATTTGAAATACTTGGCCTCCCCTAGGGTTCATTTTACCCACTGGTTTATACACTAAATCGTGATACACTTTACCATAACGACGTGTGATGCAGGAGCCAAACCCCTCCCATAAACGCCATGTTCCAATAAAGCTCATTATGGCTCGATCGGGACAGGGATGGCGAAGACTCAAAATCAACCCCACCCTTCTTTCAGTCAAAATCCGAAGCAGGGACTCGTCACGTCAAACTTTCGGCGTGACTGAGTCGAGAACACCCATCATCAGTACCAACCGCTCTCCTATGAGCATACCTAGTATGGCTCCAGTGTGTTGGGAGTTAGGATCGAGGCAGGGACTAAGTGTCTCTACTTCTTCCTTTCTTCCTTTACTGGGGCTATTCTCCGTCTCCCTTTCTTAGTCTTCCCAGCACCAGTTCCATCCTGGTGCTTTCGCTTCTCCCTCTTTTGCTCCTTTTTCTTTCTTTTCATCTCTTTTCTCTTCTTCTCCTCCTTCTTTACTCATGTCCTCCATCTTCTTCATTCATCTCCTCCATCTTCTTCATTGATTTCTTCCTTACTATTTCCTTCTTCGCCATTTCTTCCCAAAGAAGGTTCTTATCATAATATGAGCAGTATCGAGGCAAAGATTGGAGAGACTTTGAAGACGAGTTTAGAAGACGCCTGGGAGTTTAATTATCTGTACTACGAATGTAACTATTTCTTAGGCAGTCCACATTTTGTATAGGCTCGTTCGAGCCCTTCTTTGTACATTGTAATAATTTTTCGTATTAATAAAAATCGTTGTTATTTTATTTCGCATGTTTTGTCTCTATGCTCTTTTTTTTCTCTTTTGGATCTACAAATGCTGCTCGGCACGTTAATATAGCATCTAAATCAATGGCGGCAAAGACCAAAAGATTTGATAATAATAAAAAGACGTCGCCATAACTTTAATAGAAATACTTGGCATAATAAGGCCGATCAGTGAAGAGTAATACTTACCCCATGCTAGCCGAGGAGAAAGACGAATGCTTGATGTCATGTAAGGAATAACCATTTGAAGATATAGCACCTACCAAATGAGCGGCCTTCTTATATGACTAAGTGCTGGGGCTTTCCACCCCCTTCCTTACACCTTTGTTGGCCTTAACCTTTTGTGGTGTTTAAGCCGTGGATGAAGTGACCTGGCATTTTTATCAAGTAACCCATCTTACGAGATTCAAACCTTTTCTTATCCAAGTATTTGGTTTCCCCATTGGCTTGGGTCCGAGGACCATACAAGGCCTTGGTTCTGTCCAAAACTTGTAATTTTTATAATTTTTTGTACTTGGTTTCCCCATAGGCTTGAGTCCGAGGACTATACAAGGCCTTGGTTCTGTCCAAAACTTGTAATTTTTATAATTTTTTGTACTTGGTTTCCCCATAGGCTTGAGTCTGAGGACCATACAAGACCTTGGTTCTGTCCCTGGGCCCATATGCTGAACGGGCCTGGGCCGCGAATTTACTGGGCCCACAAATTAAGAGGTGTTTCCATAACCTTTGATCACGCGGTACCTTTTGGCGTCCCAGTGTTCGAGGTGCACCTTCTCGAGACTCCTTTAACCTCAGGGGTGCAGGCGACGTTGGAAATCGAGCCAGAGACGTTTTGCCTGTAGCGTTCCTTGGGATGCTGCGCGAATTAAATGCCACCGGTTTACTTCCGGGTATAAATGGGATAGGGGATCACTTCACTTGCACATGAGCTCTCCTGTTCCCCTCAGAACTATATTTCTTCGATATCCGCGATCTCTCTTTCTAATGCCACTGCCCCAAAGCAAGATGTTTGAGGCTTGGATAGGGATGAAAGGTCTCCGCACGCTTCAGAGGCACCGAATCCTTAAGGTAATATGGTATGGATAAGGATGGCACAGATTCAAGTCGGTCCTCCGTCTTGACAGGAGGAAGTTGGTATTCCTCCTTCTTTTAGTCGAAATCCGAAACAGGTTCTGGTCATGCCAGATTTTTGGTATGTCAGAAAAAGGAATTTCCGCCATCAGCACCGTCTGTCTTATAGCAGGCAAATTTCTGCGGGGGCTTCCCAGCTTCCGGCTCCCCGCACCTTTTCTGTAGATGGTGTTAGCCTGAGGTCAGGTTCCCTGCACCTTTTCTTCACCGGTGCAGGCTCCAAGTTGGGTTCTTTTGCTGCCTGAGTTATGGGCGTGCAAAAGTACTGAGGAGGAATAAGGTCTCGAGGCAGTAGCCAACTTCTCCTCTGTGTTACCTCCTCGGCTTTATCTTCACTCTCTTGTATTCTTCGTTATTCACGTAGTTGGCTTCGATGTAGGCTTTGTTTCAGTTTTCCATTGTACACTGTACCATTTCTTTGTCTTAATAAAATATGTGTCTATTTCTCTATACATATCTTTCTTCTCCGTAACCACTACTTTATGCATGAATATTAAATATGAGCTTGCTCCTAAAGATATTCTAGGCAGAGAAACGCCTTAACACAGATTTCTACTAGTTTAGACTTACGAACATTATCAAGCATAACAAGATTAATCACCAATAAATTAAACTCCTGGAACTAACCGGGATAACGGCTAAGTGCTGCGCGATGCGTGCTAGCGCGATGTCCGAGTACGATAAACTCTAAGTAATTCGTCCGAGAGGGTAGCCGAGTAGCGAGGGACTTTGGTTGTGCTTTTGGATAATATGTTGCGCCGTGTCGCATCAACCCCTTTGATATTGAGGGATCAGAGGGTAGACCGAGGAATCCACGCAATCAAGGTATTAGCCCATCTGTTAACGCGGAGCTCTCTTCAGATGGATTTTGAGGTTTATGTGCCATAGTTTTTTTTTTAAAATAGTTGGTTCCCCATCCAGGTAGTTGGTTTCTCCAGAGGCCTGAGTCCGAGGACTATGCAATGCCTCGGTTCTGTCCAAAACCTAGTTTTCCACATCCAGGTAGTTGGTTTCCCCAGAGGCTTGAGTCCGAGGACTATGCAATGCCTTGGTTCTGTCCAAAACCTAGTTTTCCACATCCAGGTAGTTGGTTTCCCCAGAGGCTTGAGTCCGAGGACTATGCAATGCCTTGGTTCTATCCAAAACCTAGTTTTCCATATCCAGGTAGTTGGTTTCTCCAGAGGCCTGAGTCCGAGGACTATGCAATGCCTCGGTTCTGTCCAAAACCTAGTTTTCCACATCCAGGTAGTTGGTTTCCCCAGAGGCTTGAGTCCGTGGACTATGCAATGCCTCGATTCTGTCTAAAACCTAGTTTTCCACATCCAGGTAGTTGGTTTCCCCAGAGGCTTGAGTCCGTGGACTATGCAATGCCTCGGTTCTGTCCAAAACCTAGTTTTCCACATCCAGGTAGTTGGTTTCCCCAGAGGCTTGAGTCCGTGGACTATGCAATGCCTCGGTTCTGTCCAAAACCTAGTTTTCCACATCCAGGTAGTTGGTTTCCCCAGAGGCTTGAGTCCGTGGACTATGCAATGCCTCGGTTCTGTCCAAAACCTAGTTTTCCACATCCAGGTAGTTGGTTTCCCCAGAGGCTTGAGTCCGTGGACTATGCAATGCCTCGGTTCTGTCCAAAACCTAGTTTTCCACATCCAGGTAGTTGGTTTCCCCAGAGGCTTGAGTCCGTGGACTATGCAATGCCTCGGTTCTGTCCAAAACCTAGTTTTCCACATCCAGGTAGTTGGTTTCCCCAGAGGCTTGAGTCCGTGGACTATGCAATGCCTCGGTTCTGTCCAAAACCTAGTTTTCCACATCCAGGTAGTTGGTTTCCCCAGAGGCTTGAGTCCGTGGACTATGCAATGCCTCGGTTCTGTCCAAAACCTAGTTTTCACATCCAGGTAGTTGGTTTCCCCAGAGGCTTGAGTCCGTGGACTATGCAATGCCTTGGTTCTGTCCAAAACCTAGTTTTCCACATCCAGGTAGTTGGTTTCCCCAGAGGCTTGAGTCCGTGGACTATGCAATGCCTCGGTTCTGTCCAAAACCTAGTTTTCCACATCCAGGTAGTTGGTTTCCCCAGAGGCTTGAGTCCGTGGACTATGCAATGCCTCGGTTCTGTCCAAAACCTAGTTTTCTCTATGTGTGAGATCTTGGCTTTAGGGGAGTTAGCTTCTCAGCCAAGCCCCTAGAGTTTATCCATACGGTTAACGTTACCAGGTGCCTAGTTTGCTCTTTACAGGGGACCTTGGCTTTAAGGGACTTAGCTCCTCAACCCAGCCCCTAGTCAAGAAACGTAGTCCCTAACAGAACTTTATACTAGAACTCTATAACCAACGGTTAGATATAACGAAGAAACTCTATCGACCCACTTCCTATACCAACACACAAGCCTTTCCCACAGACGGCGCCAATTGTAAGGACGCGATTCGTGGCGGACCGTAATAGTGTCGGGTTCGCGCGTGAAAAGGCCCCTAACAATATCATTTGTAGAGCGTGGGTTTGGAAGGCTAGGCCTTGATCGATAGGCGGTGGGTTTTTCGCGGTATTCGTGCA
Organism: Quercus lobata; assembly: GCF_001633185.2. Classification (NCBI taxonomy): domain Eukaryota; kingdom Viridiplantae; phylum Streptophyta; class Magnoliopsida; order Fagales; family Fagaceae; genus Quercus; species Quercus lobata. Next base: position 54,897,926 of record NC_044911.1, read on the forward strand.
AGTTTAAGTTTCCCTACACCCCTGGAGTCTTTCTCCTGGAGGTGGGCTAGGAGGCTCTGGTTTCTGGCCATTTTTCCCAACCCCTTTCTTTAGGTTACTTCTTTTTCCTTTTATATTTCTCTGCGTTCATTGTCCTTCGTCCACGTATAAGGTCAACCTTTCCAAAATTGATACTTGTCCCATCAGCCCATATTCAAAGTCCTTGGGGGTGGTTGTAAAAGCCAAAGAATGCGGCTCTGTCAGGTTCAGAGCATTAAATGGTAGTAGCAGCAGCTTTCCCTTGATATTTTAGATCTTTCTTCCAAGTTTCAGTCCTGTACCGTCTTTACCCTTATTTCTTTTTGGGGGGACTTTGGGTCTGCCGAGGACTGAGCTGTCCTCGGCGGTATCCATAGGCCATTTTGTCGAGCTTGGGCCATAGCCCTCCTCGGCTTGGGCCTTCGGATTCTCCCCGGGTAGATGGGCCTGGCCCATAAATCATTTGGGCCCCACAGTAGGCTTTTCAAATCATAATGCAAAAGAGCACCCTCTATTACATGTGCAACTTAATTTATGAGTTTTACTTCCTTTTTTTTTTGGTAATTGTGGGGGATAGAACCCCCAAACTAACGGTTACATACAAAACTGGGTACCACTAGGCTACAAGGCCCGGTGGTACACATTAGTTTTACTTAGTATTATTCATTAATTTATGAGTTATACATTTCCGCAAAAAAAAAAAAAAAATTATAAGTTATATAGATTAGTTTTACTTTATAAATAGAGGCTGCGAGGGTTTAGTTAGGTTATGTTAGAATTGAATATAGGTCAGGACAGATCCAAGTAGGGCCCAAGGGGGCCCGGCTCCCCTGGGTTCAAATTTTTTTTTATAATTATTATATAAATATATATTTATATATATCATTTTTGTAGTTGGCTCCACTTCTAAAACCTTAGGTCCGCTTCTCTTCAAAAGCCTAGTTAGTTTTATCGAAATAGCAACTATCTAACCCAAAAACTTAACAAAAATAATAAAAACATTCATAATGGTGATTGTATTTTAGTAAAAAAAAATTATTTTACCACCAAAGAACCAAAAAATCATATGTTATTGAAGAAGTTAAAACTAAATTTTTTGCAACTACAGTAAATTGGTATAAATACCAGTTGACTGTAGCAAGTTGTTAAAAATAAAATACAATATTTTATTAAGATTATATCTCTTCCTTCAATTAAAAAACTCAAATTCTCTTTCTTCCTTTATTATTTTAATGAGCTGTTTATATTATTTTAAATGAAATAATTAAAAAAAATTGAACATTTGATATTAGGTGTATTGTAAAGTGAGGTGATAAAATAGATAAAAGTAGCTTTTTGAGGTGTTAAAAGTTACAATTTTTAGCACCACCACTGTGAATGTTCTAATTTCAACAAAAAAAAATCCTAGCCGGCCTAATATTAAAAAAAAACATTATTTTATTTTTGTTTTTGTCTTTGTTGGTAAATGATTGCATCTTAATGTATTTAAAAATAACGATTTTAAGTATTTATAATTTTTTAATACTATATGGATGTCTATTTAGAGTTTTTTTTTTTTTTCCTCCTTATACTCCGGTTTCAGCTAGATTAAAATCCTAAGTCCGTCCTTGAATAGGTCAAATGGTAAAATTTATGTACAATTCTTAAGATATTATACCTAAATTTTCCAATTGAGTTCAACAATATAGTTTGATGGTCAATTTTTTTTTTCCTATTACCCAAATTTTTTTTTTCTTTTTCATGCGGGTTTGGGCGCGGATTAATGAGTACGAGTTCAATTTTGTCAGGTCTAATTTTGCTTTTCACATTTTTTTAAAGCTTTGTTTTGTAAGCTGTTTCCACCAATAGATATGCTAAATATCGAAAATCATACAATATTGCAAATCTTAAATTCAGAATGCGTTAGAAATTTGATCTTGAAAAGGTGATTACATGGAAATGTCTAAAAAAAAGCATTATCTTAACACTATATTCAATTTGGTAAGATCTGTCGCCATGAGAGTGCCACATGGTTTACAGCTATTTGTTCTATATAATCTCGCTTAAAATTCATGCACAACGATTAAGGCTGCTACCATGTTCAACATTTAAAGCATATTCATAAATTGATTTACCTCAAAAAAGAGCCAAGTGTGAAATAGGTATCAAACAATCTTAGCCATGTGAAACCATACGATTGGATGCTATATATGTACGTATATTCTTCAAATGCTATTATAAGTTGTGGGCCCTTGTTGTTTCTGCTCAATAAAGTATTGTATGGTGCAGCAGGGACCAAAAATTGACGTACAAGAAAACAAAAACAATAAACCAGTGAGGTATGCTAGTGAAAAATAATTGCAGTATTGCACAAAACCCATAATTCACATATTTTAAGTGATCAAGAAGAAACGTTGTCATCGGAGATAATATTTTTCACTACTTTTTCTTATAATTGTTGATATAATTTGTTATAATTAGAAGAAAAAAAATTTGCTTTTATTTAAGTTTATCTTTGACAATCGACATTACTTTTATTATGTATCAATCACGATATAAAAAAAATTGTTAGTCATTAAACTTATTATTTATAGCCACTTCTCTCTGCCCTCTGGAATCTAAAATATTTTTATGTGGGACACTAAAGAATAGTGTTGTCTATTCCTAACAAGTAGTGTAGTACAAATTATAAATATAGCTTTAATTTGAAGTTCCTTTTAGGAGGGTAAAGATGGTTCTCTCGTGACGTTGAGATAAGCACATGCTTTTAAAATTATATTATATATTGGCATGATCGATATATAAAGCGGGAGTGGGACAACAAGTTATCTTATAATATGGTCGATCATTTTCCCCGTAGTAATTGACAATGGCCCAATACATATTGTACATCTTTGTAGGTAGGACAGCCTTGTTAGAGTGAGAAACAGAGAGAGCTTGGACAGCTTGTAAAATATCATGGCCGTTTGGTATAGATGTCTTTTTGTTGATTGCATGGATGAAGGTTTTTTTTTTTTTTTTTTTGGGGGGGGGTGGTGGGGGGACAATCATTGCTTCAAGTATCTAACTATTCATTTGAATATATACAATCTTCCCATCCCACACACATCGGATTATTACATAGAGAAATCCTATGAGATGGTTCAAGATACTGGCAAGAGGTTTCAAATTTAAAATCTCATTGATATGGTGAAATTTTAGGAACCACTAAGCTAACATTTTAAGAGTTTTTTCTTCAAATTTTTATGCCAATGAATTAGTACTAATTGTGAGGAATATTTATATAACTATACATAATATGCATAATTCAAACTGGTTAATTGGAATTTGACTGAGTATGTAATGCCATCTGGCCCATCAACAAAGAATTAATCCAATTTGGCAGCCAACATGTTTCATGTGGTATTCAAATGGGAAATGATGATAAGAGGATAAATATCAGCTTAAGATATATAATATGCCAATCTGATTCCAAGAAAGATAGAATAATCAATCAATAGCAATGGTTGTTGTTGTCATCACGGTTATATAAATATAAATAAATAAATATATACATATATATATATATATATATCATGCAGAATAAGCAATTTTGTATGTAATATTCTAACTATCATATTAAAACCTTCATCTAGGAAGTTTATCCCAAACACAACGTTAAATAACAAAGTAAAACACATTTGCCATTGCTGGAAAATCAGAAAATCACATCTTATTATGGTATTATCTCTCTTTTACATAGTTTTTGAAAGTTTGAGATATCACATACCTGTAAGAATGAAAATCATCTAGCACATTTGTTAGCAAAACACGTTCAAGGTATTGAGCATTATACTTGAATTGAAGAAAGCCCTTATTTCTTAGAATATGCTCTTTCAAATGATGTAATTTCTTTTAGTTCAATTTAATGAAGTTCAAGTTTCTTATTAAAAAAAGAAAAGAAAAAAGTAAAACACATTTGATATATTTTTCACTCACAAAGGAACGCTTTGATTAACAACGAGTAAAAGTTCTATTATATACCTAAAAAATGAGATTTTAAATTGTTACACATAAGCAAATTACTTTTTTTTTTTTTGGAGATTTTAAATGTTACACATAAGCAATTAAGTTTTTTTAAAAATTATTCAAGAAATTAAAAACTTGAACCAAACACACAAGCATCTGCATGAGCATATTCTTGGTAGGCTTAGTACTAGAAGATATTATCATTGTCTATTGATGTCAAAGTAGCGAAACATGAAGTAAAAAACAATAAAGAAATTGGTCAAGGTTCAATAAACGATTTCCCAAAAAATATATATATGTTTGGTGAATAATTTGTTATCAAAAAGAAAAAAGTGAAGCATCACATCTTGCTTTGTTTAGTCAATTGTAGTATAGTATTATATATTTATTTTGAAATTGAAAAAAAAAAATGAATCGAAGTTGTCACTCTCTCCAGATCAAAGTTGGTCAGCATCTTATATCCATCATGTTGGGTTGCCTAAACTTGAGGAACAACTCATGTGGATGAACTTGTCATCAAATGGCGGATGGGTTCATAACTCACAATTGTAAATGTTGTTACTATTAATTGTAACAAGAGTTAATAAATACCGTACATCTTTAGGGTCTGTTTGGTGTGTATTTAAACTTTTTTTTTTTCCTTCTTAAAAAAGAAAATTTTTAAAAAAATACATATAAATAAAAAAAATATACATAATATTATTTAAAAATTAAAAAAATGTGTTTAAATTTATGTAACAGCCATGATGTTTTGACCACATTGTAATTTTGTGTCATGGATGAGATCCAAGTCACACTGTCCCACAAGGACCAAAGCTATGAAAACACCTTCCCAATCATAAAATGAAAAGCGGAGAATCGGAAACGATTTCAAAAAATCTGCAAAAAAACAGTGATGGACGTACAATAATTGAGACTTGCAGGTCTAGTCCTAGTCCTAGTCCATAAAATAATTATTTGAGCCAGCCAGAGATGCTCCTAATCTGATAAGACCATATAAAGTTATTTTCCAATTTTGCCCTTGAAAGTTCTCAAGAAAATTTCATTTCTACATCTCAATCTGAAGCTATTTTTATATATTATTATCATTGGAGCAGATTACTGCTTAAACATGTTCAATATGAAAGGGATAAGATTTGAATATATATATATATATATATATATACACCCACACAGTTTGCTGCACAACGAAACAGAATTGGAGATTATAAAAAAAAACAAAAAATGAAAGAGTGAGAATTGGAATGGAGGTCATGGTTGGTGGCTGTAGGCCAGACCAAGTTGTTTTGTGATGCATGATTAAAACATGGATTATCATCTTGATAAAATTTTGAGAAGAACTTGTTTAGTCTATATGCCCGAGACCATTCAATGTATTCGGTGTATCACATATTTATCCATTCAATGTGTTTGGCGCATTACATATTTATCTAGCATAAAGTTTAGATCTCACTAAATTAGGAAACTTGTATCTATGTGAAAGAGAAATGTAGTAGAGTAATGTGAGTAACTCTTAGGTATTCCTGGAGAACAAAGAATTGTGTTTTCTCTTTTTTACATTTATGGTGGGGTTCATTCATTAAATTTATGGTGGGGACTACTATGAATGTAAAAGGAGTGAGTACTATTTCTCTCTATTTTGGGAGTATCTAAGAATTTTCCATGTAATATACCGAATGTATGAAATGGTTTCTTAATATATATGTCAATAATATAGAGGACTCCTTATCAATAATAAAAAGGGTATTTACATAATTGAGATCTATTATGTGAAAGACTAGGTAATAGCTAATTTGGAGAACTTTAATTTGTGCAATATATATAAAAGTTTGATGAAAAAAATATTTATATTATTACATAATACACATTTAATTAATAAATAAATAAAGTCAAAATATTACTGTTATATATAAATAACTTACGTAATTTAATCATAATTTGTTTAGTAATTTTTTTTTCCAAAAACAATTTGTGAGTTCTAATTAATTAAACAAATAAAAATTATTTTATAGAGTACATTCTATAAGAATTCAATGGCAACACTCATATTTACACCATATAATAAAATATTACCACATCAAACTATTCTAAATATAAGAATAGAGACTATTATACACAAATTTTCTTAATAGTTACTATTTGTATGAACATAATTATTATTTGTTTTTTATATGTTAAAAGGTTGTCTTTATTTTTATGATTGATAATGCCACAGAGATATTAGAAATTTTCATTGGAAAGTAACAGTAGATTGGGATGATATATTAGGTTTAGGTTTGTGCGGTAAGGATATGACAACTGGAAATCAATGGTATTTAACTATTTATTTGGAAAATGGAACACAAGGTCTAGAAGAATTAAACATTATTATTGATGATAATCTTTCACCTAACTCGGTTTTTAGTCAAATGAAAAGAAATCAAGTATCAATTACTTCTATTATTCGGATCGATCCAGTTGAACTTTTGGAGTTTGTTCCTCTAGATATTAATTATGTTGTTTCAGCCGATTTATCAGTTTCTTAAAAATATTTCCGATGTGTTTTTCCTATAAAAAAAATTTACTTGATTCAGTGGCTAAAATGACTTTGTCATACGAGTAACTCATTTGTACTATAGCACACAAAAGCTATATGCAGTACATGTATAAATGACAAGGTAACTACTAGTTGTGATATTAGCTTTTAATGAAGGTGAAAAACTTAAAAGTTTGAGCTTGGTTTATGGATAATGAAAAACAATTTTTCATGTTAGAGAAAGTTTTGACCAAGAGAGAGAAAGAAGCAAATGATGTTGATTTTATATATATATAACTATTACAACAAGTGGGGGAGGAGGGATTTAAATCTTAGTTCTCCTCATAAGAGAAACCTGGTAATATCATTAAATTACAAGACTCATGGCGATTTTGATGTTTTTTTTTACAAGGGATATATATATATATATATATTTAGTATTCGTTTTACATTTTATGCATGTATTGAATGTTTTTTTTAGACTTATATGATGACACTTAAGAAATACTTAATATAATATATATTATTATTTAGACTTTATATAATATGAATTGCAAGTATATATTTAAATTTTAGCTGACCTCATCAAATTTTTTCATATAAGCTTGATATATCATATTTATATCCTCCATTAGAGTCTTGACATATCATATTTTCCTTTTATAATAGAAGAAATAGTTTGATATAAAAACACAACTACACAATCATAATAAGTATCTATTCATAACTACCATAATTATACTAATAGTCTTGTAGCTTGATTGATCGACACATTCTAATGTTTTAATGGAGACATTCAGAGTTTAAATCTTCCAACTCCCAACTATCAAATTATAAATTAAAAAAACCATAATTATCAACTTGTGTATTTAGAAAAAATAAAATAAAGATAGAATATCATATATTTTGTTGGTAGGAAAGTAATTTGTTAAAATGTCTCATGTGTTGCACAAGTTATCTGTTAGTATGATAAAATTGAAAACATTTATATTTTGCTTGATCTTATAATATTTTGCCACGTAAGTTTTTTAGACTTCACAATTTTACATGTTATTATTCTAATTTATTAATTGAGCTTAGATTCTATATTATATTTAAACCCTCTAACTCTATTAATCTTTCAAAATAGTCCCACTATTTGAATTTTGCCACAATTAAAAAAAAAAAAGACTATTAACAAATACTAGAATCATTAAATTTTAAATTTAGACAAAAAAGACTACTCAAAACTGTCATAATTATCATATTTCATATTTAGAAAAAAATATATATATTTTACGAAACTTTTTCAGGCATTGCATAGATTACTAGGTAATTATAATAAAGGCCTGGTTAACGGGTGTCTTACCATTTTAGAAAAGTTTGAATATCACTTTTATGAGAAATATAAAAAACTGTTAAAATAACCAATTACATATTTTTTTTTTCATAAAAAGTTTTCTAAAAATATTTGCTAAACCAATAGTGCACCTTAGAACATTCGTTAACTTTTGCCTTAGAATAAATCAGTTATATTGTCATTTATGCATGTTTGGTATCTTATTGTACTGCAGAAAATTTTATTTTATTTATTTGTATGTTTGCTTTGTTGTTCCAACCTTAAGCGAAGATGAGATTCAAATAAAATAAACTTGTAATAATGAAAAACAAAAGAACATATTTGTTGCTTCAATATTCTAATTGGTTTTTATACACATACAACAAACGTATTCTAAGAAGAATGAAAAAAATGGGAGTAAGAGTGAGTTCAAATCCCCCTTCATCTATTATTGTAATTATCAAATTATCAACAAAAAAGATGAAGAAGAAGAAGAATAAGATGAAGAAACAGACATCATATTTTCTTGTTGTTTAATATATTCAATTTTATCTCCCTTTGTTCCAACATTAACATTATTTTCTAGAAAATAAATCATTTTCTAAAAAAATTTCATTTTCCTATATTTGGAAGCAACATTAAAATGAGTTAGAAAATTATCTATAAAACTTCCTTTATGTAGCTTGGCATGAGATTGAGTTATTTTCTAGAAAATTTTAGTGGAAAACAATTCTATTTCATGCTAAATTAAATAAGGAAAGTCAGAATATAATTTTCTTTTAACTCATTTTGTTTTTATACTACCAAATACAAGAAAATGAAAAAAAAAAAAAATATATATATATATATATATATCTATTTTCATATACAGTTTTTCATTAAAAAAAAACAAAGTATTCACTACCAAAAAAAAAAAAAAACCTGGGTTTAGGCGGCATTTGTAAAACATCACAAAAAACCAAAAAGAGTCCTTGTAAACACAAATGGTCTATCGCAGCGTTTTTTTATTGTGACGGTCAAACACTTCGCTATAACACCTTCGCAAAAGGTCTATTGTGACGTTTCTAAAAACGTCGCCATATATATAACTCTTTACCAGCATTCCAAAACCTTTAGTGACATTTATGATTTGCTATTAACTCATTTTTGTTATTAATTTTTTTAGGCAATTGTAAATATAATAGAATTTAAATTTGAGTAATGTTAAAGATACAAACTTTTTTACAAAAAATTTTACAAACTGTTAATGTGATGGTGATTATTGGTTAATGAAAAAGTTATGTTAATAGTAGGCTAGATGAAAACCAATAAAAAGTAGGCCACATCACCAGTTTGTTAAAATGTTGTAAAATAGTTTATAGTTATAACATTACTCTTTAAATTTATGATATTAATTAAACTATTAGAAATAATGATGAGTATTTATCAAAACATATAAATTATTCATTGATGTAATGGCAGCAAGCCTACGACTTGTTTCACTGGCCTGGATTGGAAATTTCCCGAGCAGGAACCCAAAAAAAAAAAAAAAAAAACCGGAAATATCAATTTTGGACATTATATATGTTGTATTGGGTTCAAAATTTCAAATTCATACCATTACACAAATGGCAATAAGATGAATTAGTGATTATTCTTGCCAATTAAAAACAACTACTTGCACTTCAGCAAAATATAAATAAAAACAACCACTTGCACATGAAATGATGATACTTTTTCAAATGCTAGACACCCCACTCGCTCGTATTGTTTCTTTATTGCCAATTTAATTTAAAAGTCAAAGCAACTTTCTCTTAAATAATTTCTTACTGCAACACTTTCACTTATGTAAGAATGCAAAGTTTTATTTATCATTATTTGAATGGCAGGTTTCTATAATCTCTTTATATATTGGATGCCAAAGTAGTTGTTGACCTTAAGGAAAACCCCTAACAGCTCATATACATCCTTTCTTAATGACTGCAGGTACTTACTCGAGCAGTTTCAGCGGACCACGGTCAGGCATGTGTTTAGGGAGGCCAACAAAGGCGAAAGGAGCTTCTTCCTTAACTTCTGATTTTGTTGTTCTAGATGTTCCCCCTATCCCTTATCTTAACGTAATTGTGAACTCTGATGTTAATGGCTTGTACTCTTTAAGGTTTATAGCCACTACTTCACCTTTTATGGCTAGTTAATATAATGCATTTCCTCTGTTGACCAAATATATATATATATATATATATATATAATAAGTTAAGCTAAGAGAAAATCTAATTAGATTTTAAATTGTAATTCAATTAGAGTCTAATTTTTTACCATGTATCTCATTTAATCTAAGTTTTAAATTTTTTGTTTAAGTTAGTTTAATCAGTGTAAAAATTGGAATTTAATTAGAGTTTAATTTTGTGCCATGTATCTATTTAATATAAGTTTTTAAATTTTTATGTTAAGTGAGTTAATTCAATGTAGAAAATGAGGAGTTCAATATAAATAAATCATAAAAAACTTAGTCATATATATATACATACTATGACTATATACGGTCTATTACTAACTAAGTAATACAAATAAATAAATTAAGAAATATATATATATATATATATATATAAATAAAACCAATGCTTAGAGAAAATTTAATTAGATTCAAAGTTGAATTTTTGCTTTTGTTAGCTTTCCATACAAATTAAATTGTTTAGATTTTTGCTGTTATTTTTTCTCTGAACTAATGAGATTATTTTATATTATTTCTATTTAGATATTTTGTATGCTAGGATCTTGAACGTAACAAATTGTAATTGAGTTGAACGATTTCATGCACCTATTCTCGTTCAATTTAGGAGATACTATTGGACCAATTTATTATTTTATTTTATGATGTATTTAGTAGAATTTCAAATACAGTAATTGTGAATTGATATTGTATATGTAGTATCTAATAGTGATTTTCAAAATTATATAAATAATAGCAATGTAATGAGAAACTTGGTATAACAAATATTATGAAAATTGCAAGAAAAAACTATTTTAGTACCTTTAAATGTTCTGGTTGAACTAATATCCTATATATTTTATGACCCAAGCTAACATTAATAGTACCACTACAATTCATCATTTCCGTGCGTAAGCAGTTACATATTAGTTATTATAAATCTACAGTTATGAAAATCAAATCATAGATCTATTTAAAAGAGAAGAAAACTATTTATAAGATATAGAATTATTAATGGTTAGCAAAAAAGATATAGGATTATTAATAAACGTGATAAATGATAATAGTATAATACTGTAATTATTATAATAATAAATGAATAATGGCCATTAACTGTATTCCTATTTTTGCAATATCCCATTAATACTTTAAAAAAAACATTAATGCAGATTTCAAACACTCAATGACATATAGAATAATTAGTCTTTCAAACACTTTGTGGTATAATTACAAGTATTTTTTTCTTCTTCTTTTACAAACAAGGGGTATCTACTATCTAGACTTTTTTGAGTATATGGTTATTCTTTTAGGTATATGCTATCATCTTGTTCCCTTCTCCCCCATACACACCAAGTTATTACAGAGTAAAATCCCTTGGGGGAATAATAGCACCGCTATTTAAATTTTACATTGCAACTTTAAGCAGTTTTCTGAAATTGATCATATTAATTTCATTTGGGAACAAGTGTTTTTACTATTTGTTTCACCTTTTCCCAACACAACAACAATAATAATGTCAAGGGTGGATCAAATTTGACCATACAAATCTTATAATTTTTTTTTAGAAGATACAAATCTTATAAACCAATGTGTCATTAATTACAAAAAAAAAAAAAAAAAAAACTCAAACATTTATTTACTATATTATTGAATTGGTTTCAATTATATTATTGACAAAAAGTGTAGTTTTTTTTTAATAGTAGTAAAATTATATGTATGTGCGTGTGTGTATATGAGTTGAGTTCAAGTTACACCTGGTATAACTCTAAATAATATTACACCAACTAATAACTTGTTATATAATTCATATTTTGAAAATCTCACTGTTGAATTACATGTTCTATATGTTTTTAACATTAATGCCAATTTTCATGTCAATTGGATGTTATTTACCATTTGATCCATAAACTCATATTTTATGCATTATTTTAAATTACAAAAACTTGAATTTAAACAATTGATTGATGAGATAAATATTAAGTGCTGATCACCTTGAAATTTTGCAAGTATGGAGAATATATGAAGATAATGTAATCTAACGGTGGATTTGTCAAAATTCACATCCAATTAAAAAATACTGAGTGGTGTAATATTGCTTAAAGTTATACCAGGTGTAACTTAAACCTATTCCTGTATATACACACACACACGAGAGAGAAAATTCAATTAAATTTCAAATTAGATTTCAATTGGACTCTAATTTTGTACTATGTGTCAATTCAATTTCTTAATTTTAGTGAAGATATTTATTACTCATTGCAAAAATCAAGAAATTGATTATTTTTGTATTAAATATAACACCACATTCAATAAGATTTTTTTCTTTTTCTTTCTTAAATATAAGAATTTATTGCAAATTGAAATTTAAGTTTCAAATTTTCATTTATTTTAAGACAATTAGACAACTCTTTTTTTAAGGGGCCCTTAAATGGTAACTACAATCAACATGACATTAATATTCTTAAATACATCCATATATATGCACAAGATTACAAACTACTTTATAATAACTTTAACATTTTTCAAACAACAAATAAACTATCATAAACTACTGAACTTCATATAATTAGGGTTTTTGTGCTCGTCCATCTTCTGCTACAGTTGTGGAATGTTTGGCAACTATACATGCTCTTAGATTTGCTAGTGAATGTGGTTTCTCCTCTATCATTCTTGAGGGTGATTCTAATGGGGTATGTAAAGCTCTTTATAGCAAGGAAGAGTCGTTTACTTCTTTTGGTCACCTACTTGCTGAAACGAAATCTCTTATAAAGGCCTTATGTGTTGTTATTTTTTCCTATAAAATTAACTCTTTAATTCATAACTTGGCTAAACATGATAGTTGTTTTAACTTTTAACTATGTGAACAAATGTTTCTCCACATCTCAATTTTGTAACTTTTCTTAATAATATTTGTAGTATTTTGTTTAGATAATAATAATTTTTTTTTTGAGAAAAATATAATAATAATTCTTTAAAAAAAATTACCCTAGAAAATAACCATATACTTTGGCAAGTAGAGGCCTGCCGTGTTTATTTGAGAAATGCTACGTCCATAATATTTTCATAACAAATCTTAGTTGGCAGATTGTTACAAGTTTTTAATTAGAATTCACAACTAAAATTATTTTTTTATCCACTAATAGCAATTGTAAATTCAAATTAAAAACCTGTAATAACTCGTCTACTAAGATTTGTTGCAAAAGTAGTATAAAAATATGGTCTACATATATTTTCCAAATTCTAATTATCTCCATCAGAATAAAAAGGCGTAAATGCACTTTTAGTCCTTACATTTTGACTTTTTTCCATTTTAGTCCCTACATTTTATTTTTACCACTTTTAGTCCCTAAACCAATTAACGCGAGACATTTAAATCCTTGAAACACCATTTAGTCACCAAACTAACGGGAAAACTGACGGATTAATAAAATAATAATAAAATTTCTAACCTTCTTATTTTTTTAAAAGAAAAGAAAATATTTTCAATTAATTTTGTTTCTCTTCTTTTTTTTTTTTTGGAAGAACATGAAGAATCTAGAGGTTGGGTTGTGGTGGGACTTGCTTTTAGTGGGTCGGAGGTCGATCTGGTGATCAAGATCATTTTTGATAAAGTCACGCACTGCAACAACAACAACACATATAGATCTTTTTTTTTTTTTTTTTCACTTTGTGTTTTTGCAACTATGGCTGACTCTACTACCGAAACCCTAGAATCCAATCCTCCACAACCCGAACCCAAAGCCCCAAACCCCCAACCCGATCCACAACCTCAATCGTCAACTCCTCCACCATCATCCACATCTATGTCGATCGCTGTAAACCCTAATTCGAACACTCCGCCACCACCACCGCCGTCGCTGCGATAGCCACAGTTACAGCCTCAACCTCAGCCTCAACAGGTGCCCTGCGTGGTGCCACCGTCGATGCTACAGTTCTTGCCGATACCGAATTACCAAAACCCTAGCGTTCAGCCTCTCGATGTGGCTCCGATGATGTAGATGCCGCTGTATTAGATGCAATAACAACAGCAGCAGTCGCTATCAATCTTGTTCCTTCTTCAATATTATTTAGCTGGGTTTCTAGAGGTTGGGTTGTGGTGGGACTTGCTTTTAGTGTGTCGAAGGTGGATCTGGTGATCAAGATTGTACAGTTTTTGGTTGATGGATTTTAGGTCTCAGTTGTTTGATTTGGTGGCTTGATGGATGGCGTGGGTGGGGTTGTTTTTCATGGGTCTTAATCTTTCTTTTTAGTGGCAGATTTCAATTGTTTCTATTCTTTTGCTTGGGTTTGATCTTCATGTTCTTTGATTCCGTGGTGGTGATTTGGGTTTTTTTTTTTTTTTTTTTTTCAAGAAAATTTATGGGTTTGAAGGCTAAAGTTTGCTTTACTAGGGATATGGGTTTGGGGTTTGGTTAGGATCTGGGTTTAGGGATTATTTTTTGCTGGAAATTGATTATAAGGAAGAATACAAAGAACATGAACTTCCATGTTCTTCCCAAAAAAAAAAGAGGTTAGAAATTTTATTATTATTTTATTAATTCGTCAGTTTTCTTGTTAGTTTGATGACGAAATAATGCTTTAAGGACTTAAATATCCCACATTAATTGGTTTAGAAATTAAAAATGATAAAAATAAAATGTAGAGACTAAAATAAAATAAAAAAAATCAAAATGTAAGGACTAAAATACATTTATGCTTAAAAGAAACTAAAACAAAGAACCAAGGCTAATAACATCCATCCACACGCGCGTGTATGCTTCGTATTATAAAACCAGCACAGTCACTCACTTATCGTTGTGTGTGTGTGTGTGTGTGTGAGAGAGAGAGAGAGAGAGAGAGAGAGGTGTATAAATAGGCTAAATAGCTGATAAAGCTGTACAAATTTTTGCTGAGCAGTCACTGAGTAAGTACACAGAGAAACAAGTTAACTGGCAAAAAACCTTCCCACTGTTTTCTCGCTGGTTTGGTTCCAAAGAACACAGTCTCCCTTGGATCTTCAATCCCAGACTGTTTTGCACTTTTGGTATGATGCTTTTTTGTACTTTAACACTGACAACAACGTTTCCCATTTCTCTTTCTCTGTGTACTATGTGTCTGTGTGTTTGTTTTATGTTTTAACTCGTAGTTTGTTTCACTTCCAATACGTTCTGTTTGACTGCCCAGAAAGAAAATTTCACATGTAATGGCCTTTGGCTTATCTGTGTTGTGTTTAACTCGTTGTTTTTAAATTGCTTACTTGAGAATTCAATTTCCTTTATTTGGGTACTCGTTCACGTTACAAATGAGTTAAAAGTTTTTTGGAATTCTAATATTTTATTTTTTTTTTCCTTTCCGGGTACTTTCTCAATAACCAAACAGAGCATAAACAAAGTCTTTAAAAGTAGAATTCTTTCTCATTCAAAATTCTAGTCAATCTTTATAAGCCATTAAAACTCAGGAAGATTCTTATTCCATTTCTTTGCTGAAACAAATGGAAAAAATTTGGGCAGCACACGTAAATCTTTTTTTTTCTAATTTTGATGAATCCAGATTTAAACCAAAACCAAAAACAAACATTTTCTCCTCCGAATTTCACGTAACCCGTATGCTTTTTCAGGTTCATGTTTTGCTCACTCCGTACAAAGAAAGTGATTTATTTATTTTTTTGGTTTTAATGTAAACCTGCTTATTTTGTTTTGTTCCAACTGGGCCACAGCTTCTATTACAAAAACCCAGCATTTTTATCGTTTTCTTAAAGATATTTTTGTTTTCGTTTTTATTTAGGTTATTTTTGTGAGAAAGTTTTGGTCTTTACAGTGAGGTTTGTGAGTTTTGCAGAGAGAGAAAGAGAGATAGAGAGAGAGAGAGGCTGAGGAAAACAGAGGAAGATGAAGAACTCTGTCTCGGATCACAGTTTTTACGTTGAGAGCGATGAAGAAGAAGAGGAAGTTGAAAAGGAATTCGATAAAGCTGAAGAAAACAACGAAGGAAACGCTTCGGATTCGTCGGATTCTTCGGCTGATCACCAGCAACAAATCAAACCCGGTTCTTACAATACCTCTTGGCCTCAAAGTTACAGGTTTTTAGTCTCTCTCTCTTTCTCTGTTCCACTTTGTTTGGTTTCATGGATTTCTTTTAGCTGTTTGTTTATTGATTTTCCTTGATGGGTTAGTTTATTTTACTCAAAATAATATGTGCCCGCTTGGTCAGCTTATTTTAGCTTTTTGAAAATGGGGTTATTTGTAAAGTTATTTCGTTTTTTGTCTCTCTCTTTTTCTTTTTTTCAAAGCTCAAAATTAACTCTTTTGAAAATAAATTCATTTTTATCTTTTTTTGTTGGGTCACTAATAAGTTACAGAAATTACAGGTACCAATTGAACACATATATTGTAGTGATATCTCATTTTACAGTTGGAGTATGCTATATGCCTTTGGCTTCAGATTAAAAAGTCAGCTTATTTTATTATTTAATTTATTTTTCTACTATTCATGAGTCTCATTACGTTTTTTGGTACTATTCATGAGTCTTACTGTACTATTTCAACTAATTTTTACCTTTATCTATAGTACTTTCAGCAAAAAAATTTTAATTTCAACAAAATAAGTGGATCTCAAATACTTCTATAGTGTTTTTGTCCAACTTGGTGTTTGTATGGGAATTGCTTATTTCTTATAGCTTATTAGTGATAGAAAAAACTAGTAAATTTTTAAAAACAGAGAGTTATTGGAAATAAACCTGAAACAAAAAGTTGTGTGGGACCTGCAAATAATACATAAAATAAGCAAAAAGCTAGCTTATATATATATATATATATATATATAATTTTTTTTTTTTTTTTTTTTTTGAGAATCAGGAGCAAGCTTATAATGATTCTTCAAACGCACACTTGGTTAGCTTTATAAGTAATATGTTTAGCTTTATAAGTACTATGTTTTGGACACATATATAGGTTAGTTCGTATAGAGTGAAAAAGTACAATTTCCAGGCTGGGCAGTAGGCCAAGACAATTATATTTTGGTTTACTTTTTTGGTTTTGCGGGAACAATGGGAATCAATGTTTTGAAATTTGAAGTGTGAGAGTGATTTTTACTTTTAGAGAATTCCATGGAAGGTTACTGAAGGAGTGTGGGGTGGCTTTAATCAGTTTTCTAAAAATGGCTAAAGCACTGTAGATGTATTGTTATGTGCTCATTGATCTTTCTCTCTGACCGTTATCGTGATCCAAAAATGTTGAATGTTGGATAACGCTGGACCATAACATCAATAAAGGTGTGTCTACGTGACCATGGCTTTTGTGTTCTCTTCTAATTGTTGGATAATGTTGTGATGATTTTGTGACATATCTCTTACAAGGGACCTACAAATGGCACATTCATAATTTCAGATTTAGTCTAACTTGGGATTTGGATTAGTTAGTCTACTAGTTATTAGTTTGTTCATCCTATTTTGGGAGTTCAATCTAGTCAGGCCTGTGGATCTATTGAGATGTGCTCATTGATCTTTCTTCCTGACCATTATTGTGGGCCAAAAATGTTGAACGTTGGATAATTATGGACCATAACATCAATAGAGATTGGTCTACATGACCATGGCTTTTGTGTTCTTTTTTTTAAGTGTTGGATAATGTTCTGATGATTTTGTGACATATCTCTTACCTGGGACCTACAAATGGAACATCCAGAATTTCAGATTGATTAGTCTGTTTATTAACTTGGGATTTGGATTATTTAGTCTACTAGTTATTAATTTGTTCATCCAATTCTGGGAGTTCAATCTAATCAGGTACCAAAATTGTAATTTCTAAAAAACAAAAATTGGCTCGGTCAAGCACCGAAAATTTCCATGTAATAATTGCATCTGCCTTAGAAAAGGTTTATGATGGTGGGTTTCAACAAAATTTCCTGCGGTCCGGCCTTCTTAGCAAGTAATGTGCAGACTGTTAGCTTGTACATAATAGGTGAGGTAGGTGATGTAAAATCGACTCTTGGTATATTCCATGTGAATGAAAGCTATAAATGAAATTATTAAGAGATGAGAGCTTACATTGATACGTTATAATTGCACTTGCCTTCGAACAGGTTTTATGATGTTTAATTTCAACAAAACTACCTGCCCTCTTGAAAAGAAATGTGCATATTGTTAGCTTGTACATAATGGGGGAATAGCTGATGTAAAATCCACTATCAGTACAGGACTGTAATAATCCATGTGAATGCACACTGTCAATGGTTTATTTAAGGGATGAAAGCCTACATGTATTTATTTGTTATTTTTATGCATTTCTTGTGTGTTTGGTTTAAAATACTCATTGCTATTCAATCAATTTTTCAGGCAGTCTATCGATTTATATAGTAGTGTACAATCTCCAAGCATTGGGTTTCTGGGCACTCCTACACTGTCAAGATTAGGCAGTTCATTTCTTTCCTCATCCCTAACGAGAAGACACACTCCTGAAACATTACCAACTGTCACAAAACCTTTGTTAGATGAGCAACAGCAGCAACAGAGACGTAGTTCACATGCTTTGCTTCCTCCTCTTCCAACGAGGAGATATTCCATAAGGAAAGATGAGAAACCATTGGTTGCACATGAACTCCCACTTTCTCGCCAGTGCTCATTTGGGCAAGCTGTGCTAAATGGTATGTTAACACGCTCTCCCCCCACCCCACCCCCCCCCCCCCCCCCCCCCAAAAAAAAAAAAAGAAACAAAGAAGAGAAATAAGGAACATGCTAATCCTCTATATTTATAGTTCACATGGTTTGGTTCACATAATGTGAATGTGTAAAGGACTCACAATCTGTGATAGAGACATGCAGGCATGACATATATGCTTTAATCCTGTTGTTGTATCCTCTAGAAATCCTAAAACATTCTGTTTAGTTACCCTAAATTCTCTCTTCAGATAATCTAATTAACCTCAAACAATTACTTTCTAGAGATTACTCACACATAAGGTCTTCCATTATCCCTTTCTGTATAAATGTCCTGCATCCACCTCTGTTTTTAGCTGAATTGACATTTGCCTTGAGTTTTAAAATTCAATCATGAAAATGTAATCAGGGTGCCTTTGTGTATGTTTGTGAAGTGAAACTTCAAACCTGTTTTACTTGCAAATCTATCATTATGTAGCACTATACTGAAATGGATTGGTTGTTCCTTTTTTAGCCTGTAGTCACATTCTATATGATAAGACTAATAACAGTTCAACTGAACTAGTGGCATTATGTTTCCATATGGAAGAAACAAAACACATTAAGCAGTACAGGGAAGCAATAGGTGGAACCTAGGGAAATGGAGAGAGGTTACTTGTGGCCTATTTGAGTATAAAAATTATCCTATCTGTTTGCATTGCCATCAGTCGTTTTAGGGTTGCTAGTTGCTACGGCCATGGAACATAATCATAAGTCGACATTTCATGTTCAGGGACCACATAGGCCAATCAGGCAATCAGGTAGTTTTAAATCTTCTTGCCTGTTCTCATGAACAAACACAAGTAGTTAGTATCACTTTGTCACCTCCACTCCCTCACATAGCTCAGAATTCAGTCTGATCTGTACACCTGCTTGTTATTGCCTTTGTATCAGTTCATGGACAGAATGTGTGACTCTTATCTTACTCCAATAAGATGAATATAGACACCTCTTATTTCAGCTAACGTGACTAACATGTTGTTGCATATTATTTTGGATAATAAAATATTACTTGGATGTGTAGTATCCTCTAAAAAGCGAAACTGTCTTCAAACTTGACAGACAATTCACTTGTTGTCTATAACTCTATATCTGTAAATATTATATTTGAATACAGATCTGCCTCATTGCCTTTGTCTGTAGCTAATTAGTAGTTTCTAATGAACTATCAAACAAAAATTCCTATCTTTGGCATGAAACAATGTGTGGTTGCTTTGTTCAAATTGCACATGGTGCACATGAAGAGATCAGCAGACTAAGAAGACTATGTGCCTGATAAACTTACACTTCATTAACTGTAAAACTGTTTTTACAAGTGTATACATACATACATACATACATACATACATGTGTGTGTGTGTGTGTGTGTGGGATTGTCCACAATAATGAATTTAAGTAACTATTTGGTAATTGAAAACAGTGTATACAAAAGCATTTTTGAAGTTTTACCTGAGCTAAATCAAAAGTTTCTGATCAATTCCAATTATACAGGTATAAATGTTCTATGTGGAGTCGGAATCCTTTCAACTTCTTATGCTGCCAAAGAAGGAGGATGGGCTGGGCTCTCTATTTTGTTCATATTTGCAGCTCTTTCTTTTTATACTGGAATTCTCCTGCGCTACTGCTTGGATAGTGCACCTGGGCTTGAGACATACCCAGACATTGGTCAAGCTGCATTTGGTAATTTTGGCCGGGTTGCCATCTCGGTATGTCTAGTTGAATTTTTTATTTATTTTCTTTTTCTAAAGTTAATTCTCCCAATGAAATATAGCACAAAATAAGTAAGGGTCTTAAACTTTAAGCTGAAATACAAATTACACTCTTTAAGTTTGGTGTTTTGTCATTTTTGTCCTTTAAGTTTCATTTTTTTTCATTTAGTCCTTAAAATTTTATAATTGCTGTCAACCTTAGTCATTCCATCCATAAACTACATTAATTATTAAAAAAAAAAAAAAAATTTTAATACTAAAAAAGTAATATATTTCTTTTTATTTTTGCAAAAATACAATTTATACCTTTTAAGTTTATTGAATCTCATTAAAAAATATTTTTAATATTAAAAAAAAAAACATTGTTTTAATAGTTAATGGAGTTTATGGTGGAAGGGTTAGTGTTAACAACATACATAAACTTCTAGGACTACAATGAAACCTAAAGAATGAAAATGAAAATGACAATTTGTAATTTGTATTTTAGCCTAAACTTTATACATGCAAAGGTTTGATAAAACAGCTAGATACTCCTATATCTCTAAAGGCTTCTATTTTCATATAATCGATACTTATTCCCTCTACAAGTTGTATATAGCTTTCTTTATATATTGTCTTATACTCATGTAAGTTTGAATAATTTTGTTTTTGTGGATTTAGCAAAGCTGATAAAACTAATAATATAGTAATTATAAATAATAAATTATTAAAGCACTATTGCACAAGATTGATTGATTGCTAACACTGCTTTATGCAATTTCTTTTTGTGGGTGCAGATAATATTGTACGTGGAACTATATGTAAGTACAGTTGATTTAATTGAGTGAGTTTTTCTTTTTTTGGTGTTTGTGTAACTTTTCCAACCATAGTTATGTAGAATTGATGAAAATAGATTAATGGAAACAATTAACTAGATTCCAGTGGGGCCCACCTATATATTATTGAGAGACATAGATTTCATTGATTGATGCCCAATTGTTCTGGGTCCACGTTTTGGAACTTAGGTCCCGTTTAGTACGTGAGTTCAAACACATATTTTCAGTTTTTAAACAACATTACACGTATTTCCACACACTTTTTTACCTACACGTATTTCCAAAAGAACTTAAAATTGTTGTTTAAACACACATATCAAACGGGCCCTTATTGACTGAGCCCTTCTTGTTTATTTGACTGGTCCATTAGTGAAATGACCAAAGACAAGGTGCCAACTATCTTCTTTCTCATAATACCAGATCACTACAGTAGACAACAAATGACCAAAGACAAGGTGCCAACTATCTTCTTTACCATAATACCAGATCACTACAGTTCTCACTTGTCTACATGCTGCATTATTATTGGTAGTCTCATTTGGTTTTGCATCCCAGTTCCCACTGGTATCTAACTTACAGCTCTCCTCACTTTGTATTGTTGTCCTGTTGGGTCCCCTCCCCCCTCTTTTTTTGTGGACTCAATCAATATCATCCGATACTACAACATTATTCAAGTGCATAAGAAATTATCTCAACTTGATCTTCTTTGCACCAAGTTTGTGCCAAATTTAATCATGGATTTGAGATAAAGGGTGTGATATGGCTCCTAATTTTGTCATACTAACATTATAAAAGTTTAGTGCAAAGTAGAGGAGAAACAAGATTACCAACCTCATCGCTCTTAGCATACACTACATGATCCACCATTAAAGGGCTTTAATGTAATAAATATCTGAAATATCATCTTCTTTTACTATAATAAATCCTTCAATATGGAATAAGTTTTTTATTCATGTTAACATCACAAACCATTGAAGAAATCTGAAACACTTTACCAATTGTGTAGTCCTCTTCAATGAGTAATCTTCTCCTAAATGTGGTGACCTTTTTATATTGTACCCAAACTTGCATTTTCTTCCATTTGCAAAATGTTTTCTGTGTTATGATCTGCATTTCGTTTTTAGAGTCAACGCCTAAAATGGCATAAGCGAATGATTGTTTAGCTCATGACAGAGTTTTCCTCGTTAGGGTTATTGAGCTTCAATTTTGAGTCTTAAGTTAGTTACACTGCATTGAGGCACTGAATAAATTTTTCTGGCTCATATTTTCAATGTTTGCACTCTGACTGCATAGTATCATGTGTACTGCTTATATCACTGTTACAAACATGACCATATCAGTCTATGCTATGAGTCTTATATGACATGGAAGATTTTTTCCACTTGGGTACCAAAACTACTTATATGAACATAAAATATTTGAAAGATCTCAGATGAGGATTAAATGGGAAGAACTTTGGGAAATGCCATTTGATTTAATATATCCATGAACTTTTGTTTTTGAATCATGTATCCTTTATTCTTTTTTTTCCCCTTTCAAATGGTTGCTAAAAACATTCTTTAATCTTGATCTATAGCCAAGGTACTGAGCACACCATGCAACATTTAGCTGCTTCCTAGAGAATTCGAGAATTATCTCTACTCCTCTATTATGCAGATCAGTTATGAAAAATATAAGTTGTTTTCCTTTCTCTAATTGAAGTGTGGGACTTTGTTATTTCTTTTTCTTAAAGGAGTAGGAGAAAATCTCTCCTTATAAATACTTATGATAATTACTATTTTACAAAAAGTGATCATAGTAAGTTTTTATTTATTTATTTTTATAAGTAAAAAAAAAAAAAAAAAAAAACTTACTTTTAAAGTTTCTATAAAAGTTTATTTTGACAGTTTTTATGTATTCTTTTGCATGCTAGCTTAGAGTTCTTCTAGAACTTTGGTTCTGTGGAAGAGTTATAATTTTTGTGTGTTTCAGATATTGCTTCTTACTTATCAAAAAAAAAAAGAAAAAAAGAAGAAGAAGATATTGCTTCTTCATGCCTACATTGCATCACTCTACTTCTATAACACTCAGGTGATTCAGTGAAAGTTTCTCCACATACAGGCTTGTTGCATTGAATATATAATTTTGGAGAGCGACAACTTATCCTCACTGTTTCCAAATGCAAATATAAGTTTGGGTGGGTTTGAGTTAAATTCGCACGTTCTGTTTGCATTGATGACAACCCTGGCTGTTCTTCCTACTGTTTGGCTTCGGGACCTCAGAGTTCTTAGTTATATATCTGGTAAGTAACTTACACTTTTTGCAAGTCAGATATAAATTTTTCCATTATCTTTTTCAACAATTTGTAAATCAAGTAGTACTTTGTCTTAGTGCTGATTTGGTACAACTTATTTTTCAGCTTTTTGAAAATGGGGTTTGAAAAAGTTGCACTTAAAAAAATAAAAAGATGTATTTTGAAAAGGTGCATTTTGATAATGCATTACCCAAAAAACATAGTATGTTTGGCCGATGTGGCAATTGGAAATATATTGCTAAACCTGATTGGTGATCCATGCCATGCTTTTGGCCACACAGCACTGATATTGAGGTACCAAAGAAATGGAATCATTCTTTGCATTTCAATTAACTGAACAATATAATAATCATGACTGAAGTTATTTGCACTCTGCAGGATGGATTTGTATAAGTTTAATTGAAATTTTTTCTCTATAATCCCAAACGGTGTTTTATGAAATATAAAGATAGATATGCAGCCACAAAATCTTGGAGTGTTGGTGGCTGACACTTGACAAACAGCTCAATGGTTGATTTGTATTAAAACTGTTTTGTGTTTCCTCTTTTAAGTCGCTGGTGTGCATTGCAATGCACAACGATTACAATATCATTCCAAATCCATGGTCTTTTGAGAGATTTTTATATCATGCTTTCTCTCCTTCCAGCTGGTGGAGTTATTGCATCAGTCTTGGTGGTCCTTTGCTTGTTTTGGGTTGGTCTGGTAGATGGAGTTGGCTTTCATAACAAAGGGACAACACTGAACCTTGGAACTCTTCCTGTTGCTGTTGGTCTCTATGGTTACTGCTACTCAGGACATGCTGTTTTCCCCAACATATATACATCAATGGCAAGACCAAATCAGTTTCCTGCTGTCCTCTTAACATGGTAAACTCGCAATGCTCTACTATCCTATCACAAAGACTCCCAAGTTGTCTAATTTCATCAAACAGTAGGCAAGGAAGTCATGTGCATTCTTGACTCTTTTTAACATTTTGATATTATTTAAAATTTCAAAATATGTTAATCAAGTCTAATAAGACCTACAAGAATATCTTAATAGAGTGAACATCCCACATTAATTATCACTAAATAAGAAAAACATTATAATGGTGAAGAGCAGTGGTGCATAGTGCATCCTGATCCTGCCACTAAGCATTCACCAAGCCTAAATCCATGGAAGAGTAAATCATAATTGCTATTTACATACCTCATCTTTGTTGTAAATAAAAATCCCCAATAATTGTAGATATCCCTCGTTTTATATAACTCGACCTGTTATCTATGCAGTTTTGGTATTTGTACTTTGTTGTATGCCGGGGTTGCTGTTATGGGGTACAAAATGTTTGGAGACTCAATACAGTCACAGTTCACTCTTAACTTGCCCCAGGATTTGGTTGCCACTAAGATTGCTGTGTGGACGACGGTATGTTTGCTATAATTTCAGTATGAATCTCCTTTTAATGTGTTAGCTTTGTTTCTTTTAGTTTGCATTCGTCAGGGTTGAACACCTAGTTGTATTTTTGACAGGTAACAATAGTGTCCTTTTATTGTTTTTATCTAGTATATCTCATTTAGTACAACAAATGGTCACTCCCGAGCATCCTCCTGCACAGGAATCTAAGTTAACTCTCTTCAGATATTTCTGGTGCCACTATATATCTAGGAGACTCATTGTTAAACATAGGTAGTTGACAGGTCTATTTCTGTCAACTGGCATGTTAGCTGGTTTCATAGGAAGTTGTTGAGTTCAACCTTGGTCGAGCAACCTTTAGCTCAATTTGATTCAGCCTTGAAATAATTGGGGACACAGTCCCCGGCTGCTAGAGCTACCCAATAGCCAGGTTGAATTTGGCTCAATTGTTTTTCCTTGACCACTTCAAACTTCAAGTTTCTGAGTATTGTGATTCTTACCTTCATCCATTTAAAATACAAGCTAATTGCTGAAATTATTTTTGTGGTTCTTTTGCAGGTAGTAAACCCTTTTACCAAATATCCTTTTAATAAGTAGGTAATGTGCAAACAGTCTAGCTTGTTTGAATTAAAATCTCTTACAAAATGGATGGATGGCTCTTTTTTCTTTGTGGACGTTCTGTTTGGAGCTAGATTTTTCAAGAATTAACTTTTCAATTTAATATTCGTTTACCATTGTGAAAACTTAAAGTGTAAAAGGATAAATTGGTGGAAAAGGTGAAAATCCTGCCGAATTCAATTTGGAAATTTAAAAGTGTTACTTCAATGATACTACTCATGCAAAGATGAAAGATGTATTGGGGTACCATGCTCTCAAAGCATAATGAACTTGGTTTTCTTAATATGCACTATGCCTCTCTATTTTCAACTGAAAAAATCAGTGAACCTTGAGTTGACAAATGTCCTAAGCCTTACTTTCCTTTCTGAAAACAAACAAGATAAATGAAATTAATTTCATTTCTTTAAGATCTGTTTAGATGTCCATCAAAATTGAGTGCCCCCATTATACTTCCATAGAATTTGAAGTCCCAATTCATCGTTTCAATTAGGACCATGAAAGAAATTTTGAGAAATCACCAAGATATATAGCATAAAGCAAAATAGCACCATTTCCATTTTGATAGGCAATCCATGGTTCCAAATTGGAACTCCTTTATCTTCTCTACTGATAACAACTGCAAAGTATAAGGAGCTTGATTATCTCAATACTTTAGAGCCCATATTGCTCAAGATAAATAAAGACAGTTTTCCTTAATTAGACCCACATATGCATTAACTATGTCTCCTGTTGCGATGTGTTTGGAGGAGTTGATACCATCAAATCACAGCAAGTCGTATATATATTCCATCTTGATTAGAACAGCACTGGTGGTATCTACCTTGATTGTGGGTCTCAGTGTCCCCTTCTTCGGTAAGTCTCTCTCTCTCTCTTTCTTTCTTTATTTGTTTGTTTCAATTCCAAGAGAACTGTCTTCCATCCTTTCTTTGTCTGTTGGCAACTATATGGACAACAGAAAGGAAGAAGGAGGTAAAAGAGTTTTAGATACTTAAATTCTCAAAAAAATTTATTCAAGTGAAACTTCCAGTAGAAACCCCATTTTTTAGTTTTTTAATGTGGCTTCAATGCTTCATTGCTGTAGCATTATATGAAAGTTGAAAGTTCTCTTGTTAAATGTTGCAGTGCTACATTATCGTTATATTTTGTTAATCTTATTTCAGGTCTGGTAATGTCATTGATTGGATCTTTGCTCACAATGCTTGTAGTAAGTTTTTTTCTGCAAACTCATCTGTCTGTCCCTTATAGTGGTAGTGATGTCGCATTTGGTTCAAGGATATAAAATTCTGAAGCAGTATGTCTGTTTTATTATATTAACACTTATTTCTATGGCAGACCTTGATACTTCCTTGCGCTTGTTTCCTGAGCATTGTGAGAGGGAAAATAACCCGGTTGCAGGTATGGTATCTACATATTATTATTATTGATTTACAACTATAGTTATGTATGTCCTTTGTAAATCATGGTTTTCCAGCTCTAACCATTTTGGAATTTGTTTGAAGCCAATAGCTAACAATCCCCTTTATACCATTGTGATGTTGAATCACTCTGTTTGAATTTTAACACCTCCTTGCATTGAGGGTTGAAGGGTAATAGGATTTATAAATGCATGCAAATGGTTTATGGAGCTTAAACTAGAAGTTCAATCATTACATTGCTAATTAATATCAAAGCTGTTGTGTTCTTGTGGGCAATACTGACAGCTTGGTTATCATATTTACTTCTCACTTCCATTACTTATATGGTTCTTCTTTTTTCAGGGAGCACTTTGTATTATAATTATTTCAGTAGGTGCTGTATCGTGTTCCTTTGGGACATATTCAGCCCTCTCCAAAATTGTTGAGAGTTTGAAGCGTTGAAATTTTTGGCGCATTCCAACAGCAAGAGAAACTCGAATCATGTACTCTGGATTCGTATGATATTTATTCATTCTCCCTTCCCAATTTTGGATTTGCATCACTCTTCCGTTTTGTGTTTATGTATTTTCCAATGAGAGAACCTTTTGTTAGTACTAAAAAATCTACTACAAATACAATTCATCAAATGACTTTATCGGTTTTGTCCTTATTGGCTTTGTATTATGAACAACCTTATTATAAAGAGATCATTACATAAGTGGGATGTTGCAGTTAGTCATAACTCAGAAACACCAATCTTAGCATCTTGATTCTTTCATGGTCTAATTACTGTAACTCCATAATCATAACATTTATAGTACAGGTGAACATTTTCTATCGTCTTTATGCCACAAATTTAGTTTCCTATCTAATACAGGAGTTGCATTTACCCCTCATCTTTGTCATGCTTGTAATTCTGACCCATTTGAGAACAATTTTTTTTTTTTTTTCCTTCTTTCCATTTTAAGCGTAAAAAGGGCTCAAAAATCCAATTAGAAAGTCAGGATCTACTTCTTGTGCTTCAAATTTCATCGACAGTAGGATAAGCTTTGCACTGTTTCTTCTCTTGCTAGCAACTATCGGATAAGGTGCTTAATAGCTTAATTTTGGTGTGTCATTGACATAGGGAAGATGAAATGTTGAACTTGAGACCTCTAATAAAAATATCACATAATAAATATATATATATATATATATATATCTCAATTGCATAATTAAACTCCTAAGTCCAGTAATGGGCACCTGTAGGGGCCTCAAGTATTAGTTCTTCAATAGGTAGAGGAGTTTGTAGTTACTATCAAGTTATCAACCATGCTAAGGTAAGATGGTCACGGCTTGTATCGTTAGTCCGGGTGTAATCTTTTTAATTTTATTTTGACTTAGGGTGGGTTGACTTTTCAGTTTGTTGCAAAAATTTTGTGAGATTTTGGTTGTGGTCATAAAAGAACTGAAAGTAAGATGGTCACAACTTATATCTTTTTCCGGGCGTAATCTTTTTTTTTTTTTGACTTATGGTGTGTTGACTTTTCAGTTTGTTGCCAATTTTTTGTGAGATTTTGTTGTGGTTGGAAAAGAATTGAATTGGAATATGAACTTCCTAAATTGTTGCCGGGTTAGTCCAGTGCTGCTACGGCCTACGGATCCAGTGCTGCTGGATGGGGGTGAATCCAGTCCAGTACTGTGAACCCAATGTGAAAGCCTACTTTAATTGCGTAAAACAATCCAACAGTTTCAAGCCGATCTTGGTTCACTAAGTTGTTTACACTACACATTTTGGAAAATATTGTGAAAATGTCTTCCTTTGTGATATCTTATATCTTTGGTTCAAACTCGGGATTCAAGTAGCTTAGAAGAATGACTTTCTAATTTAATTGGAAACGATTATTCCTTTCACAAAATGTTCTAATCTAAAGGCACATTTGGTACACTGAATGGGAATTACGATAGGAAATATAATCTTTATTACTTGAAATAAAATGTGTTGTAATGTAATAACTAAACATATTCATAAGTTTGGCTATGAGTTATAACATTAGAATAAAACTTAAAATTTATTTTAGGAAATATCTTACTCATACAATTATATTTCCTTAAAGATAATATTTTTTAAATTTGAGAGAGATATGAATTATTTTTTATGATTTTTTTATTTTTATAATTGTTACATGTATATGGAAAGTTTGTTTATTTGCAAATATATTAATTTTAGAAATTATTGCACTTTTTAAGAAATATCAAGTACAACCTTTTTAGAGAGAAATATTTATTTCTCATTTTGAAGAATAGCTATTCATAAGTAATGATTATTTCTTATAATTGAATAAAAATATGTGAATTCTAGTTAGCTCAACTGGTATTAGTGTCTTGGTCTGATGATAAAAAGTTATTATCAAGAGCATGCCATAGGTTGAAACTCTTAAAAAAAAAAAAAAAACCAAATTAAAGAATAGCTAAAATATAGGAATAACTATTATAGTTTACCAAACATATCCTAATTTCTTAATAGATAATGTGATTAATGAAACTTGAGAATATAAAATATTTTGAAAACTTTATAAATCGATAATATGATGAATAAAACTTGGAATCTTCAGAATTACAACTCTGGATTGCAATTTTTTTAATTAAAATAAAATAATGAGGATTGAGGATTACATAGTACACCTACATTCATAGTTATTAAACCCAGACCGATCCAACCAGTCATACCAAAAATCCGGTGACCCACCACCCTTCGAGTGCCTTTGTTGAGAGAAGCAAAAAGAGAAGTCCAATTGATTGTTGATTCTCATCGTTCATATTGGGCTGTCACTAGTTGTATAATAATAGCTGATGGGTGGATTGATACTAGGCATAGAACATTGATTAATTTCCTTGTCTATTGTCCTAAAGGAATTATTTTTATACACTCTGTTGATGCTTCTGACTTGGTTAAGGATGATATTACTTTAAGTAACTTGTTTTGATGAAATTGTTAATTGGGTTGGTCGTGCAAATATAATTCATTTGGTCACTGACAATGTTGCAAATTATGTAGCTACTGGAAGAATTTTTTGTGGAAAATATAGGAACATTAGTTGGTCACCTTGTGTAGCACATTGCCTGAACCTAATTTTAAAGAATATTGGGAAGATGGATCATGTAGATAAACTTGCAAAGTGTGCATCCAAGATCACAATGTTCATTTATAACCATATGGCTTTGCAAGCTTGGTTGAGGACTAGAAAAAATTGGACGGAAATTGTGCATCCAGGGCCAACTAGGTTTGCTACTACTTTCATTGCCTTAGGAAGCTTTAAGGAACATAAGCATGACTTACAAGCATTGGTGACTAGCAAATTTTATGTTGAATCAAGATATACAAAAGATAAGAAAGCAAAGGTAGTGTTGAAAATCATTCTTAACAATCAATTTTGGAATGATTGTCATGTAGTTGTGCATATTATGTCACCATTGATTTGTTTGTTACGCATTGTTGATTTTGATGAAAAGCCAGCTATGGGTTATGTATATGATGGCATGTATAGAGCAATTGATGGAATCAAAAAAAAGTTTCAAGGACAGGAAGAGATTATGAGAGCCTTATGTTAGTATTATCATTGATCATTGGAAGTGGAGACTTCTAGTTGATGTGTCTTAAGTATTAAGACATTGAACAAGACCGATGTGAGATTAATTATTCAATCAAGAACTGTCACCTGAATAATTAATTTCACGACTTCTAATTTCATAGACTCTCAATCCTGAGAGGATAGTGAACCCGATCATGAAATATAGGTTACTTTGATATATCAGGAGTGAAATCTAATATTCACGGTCAAAACTTCAGTATGTTGGGTAACCACACATAGTGTTGAGAGAACACATATTCTCAAGATAGAATCTATAATCTCTTTTTATAGAGACACAAAATATCCCATTGAAATAAGTTTAATAGGAATTGGTTATTCTGGGCGCCCACTTTAGTATTAGTAAAGAGTTACTAAAATTTATATTTATTGAAATCGGATTTCAATAAATATGAATAACTAAAATATTAAACTGGGTACTCAAGAATAAAATAGTTGTTTATAAAGTGACAGTTCATTATGACTTTGTTCACTGTGGATATTTCATGGAGGAGTTAAATGATATCATTAGAGTCTTGGAATATAATTTATTAATAAGGCCTAAAGTGCAATTATATTTATATAGTAGCATTAAATATAATTAATTGTAACTTTGGACTTGTCAAGAGTTGACAAATAAGCCCAAGGCCTATTAGAGCTAAAGTCTTATTTGTTCCATTTGGTCTCATCTCAAACCACAAACTAAAACCCAATTGGGAAGGCCTAAAAGGCTAACCCAATTAGATAATCAGTTTTTATTTAATAAGAGTTATTTAATAAAGTAACTAAAAAGGTAGTTAAGAATGTACATATGATGAAAAGAAAAGAAAACAGTTTTTCCCTACAATGAGAAGAAGAAGAACTTTCTTTGAGAATCAATGTACATAAAGATTGATTGAGAGACCAGTCTTCTCGGGCACCATGTGGAATTGGGATGTTGATTAGACGTATTCTCAAGTCTTTTTTTTTGAATTTCACTACATCAAGGTACGCTTTCTATTCTTTGTTCTAGAATTTAAGGTTACATATTATCTCTCTTGAATGAAGTAGATTTGTATTTGTTGCTTTCATTGTGTGTTTTGTATGAGATGCAAAACCAGTTTTTTCAACAATTGGTATTAAAGTGGTCTTCAATATCATGCTTGTATAACATGTGATTGAGTTTTAGAATTAAAGAAAAACCATTTTCTTGGTGTTTTTATTTTCTACAGTAAAGTTTTTGCATAATTGTGTCTTTGAATCCATATGCTATGTTTTATATATGAGATATATATGTTGGATTCAGTTTTTCGACGTGGACCATGGTATATCTTTTAGTTACAGTGCTGCCTTTGCTAGTTTTTGTATTAGTGAGGTACATCATAAATGATTGATGATCTGACTTCATTAGGATGAGATTGTATCCTTGGTATGATAGTATATATATTAATATATG
Organism: Quercus lobata; assembly: GCF_001633185.2. NCBI lineage: Eukaryota > Viridiplantae > Streptophyta > Magnoliopsida > Fagales > Fagaceae > Quercus > Quercus lobata. The sequence goes on from NC_044911.1 coordinate 54,929,887, forward strand.
CATGATGTGACTTTGAGAAAGTTAACTATGTATACATTCAAGGATTCTCTTTTCAGTAATGATACAGATTACTGATATTGATCAAACAGTATGTTAATGCTAGAATTAAAGTTTTTTGGTTACTTGTTAAAATCCTTTAATGAAATTTATTTCTAATGAGATTAAGATTATGTTTTCAAGGTTTGTAGCATTATTAGGGTTTTTGATAATGATCTTGAAAACCTTAATATTTGATATGTGAATCTTCATTCATAAAATCAAAAGGTGTTTTTTAATGGAAAATAGCAAAAACGTCAAAAACGGTTACCAGAAAATTCTGAGAAAAATTCAGTTTTACGAGTTTCGATCAATCGAGAATTCCTTTCGATCAATCAAATGTTCTTTTCGATCGATCGAAGAGGAATCGAGAACCGATCAATTCAAGCAGAAACTCTATGATGAAATTCTTCATTGTCTCGATTGATCGAGAATTCCTTTCGATTGATCGAACAGGAATCGAGAATCGATCGAACAAGGCAATGGCTTTGTGATGAATTTCTTCATTTTTTCGATCGATCGAGAAAAAGGTTCGACCAATTGAAGGCACTGAATTTTGAATTTTCACTTGCTTTTTGATTAAGTGTTAAGACTTTGAAAAAAGGCAAGGTTGTGTGTGATAAGATTACACATGATTCTATATAAAGTAATTAATTTTTATAGTCCTTAAAAGTTAATGACATATATTAATCACTATCTAACTAAAAGACCTAATGAGATCAAAGATATTATTTAAATATAACTCTTAGTCCTAAATAGTTTAGGACTTGTCTTTTAAGAAACATTCTAATTAAAGTTATATAGTTTCTAACGAGATTAGAATACTTTATCTAGTAAATTAAGGATAGAGTTCTTTATAACTAATTTTTGATCCATTAGTATATGGAATCCTAAATTGTTTAGGACTTCCATTTTAGTTAGTGATTCTAATGAGATTAGAGTCTTCAACAAGTGCAAGGTTATTAGTTGTGATGGGATCACAATTATTTAAAGAAAAACCCAAATAACGAGTGGGAGTGCTGAAATAACCCTTTTGTTAAGTTTATTGTAATGTGAATAGATACCTTGTCTTAGCCTCAAGCCTTGCATTCCATACGGAGGGTATTTACTTCATGGATTACATGATTAAACTTCTTTGTGATTACACAAATGTTTGTTATGTTACTATGACGTAATTTAGTCAGATCACATCGAATTTAAGTAATTAAACACATTTGATGTGTAAGGTTAAAATTGTGATAAGATCACAATGTTTTCAAGACAATCCACTTGTTTTAAAATTTGTAGTGGGAGAGAGATACAAGGGTTGGATCTCACAGCCTCCATTATCAGTTCATAGTAATGTAGGTAAGCACCTCATCTTGACGTATATGCCTTGCGTTCCCAAAGAAGAGTGTTTACTTCATAATACTACAAGATTAAACTTATCCGTTTAAAGTAATGTGAATAAGCACCTTGTCTTGGCGTATATGTCTCGCGATCCCAAAGGAGGGTATTTTGTTTCATGGTACTACAAGTTTAAACACTATAAGAGAGATGAAATGTGGCTACACATGATTCTAGATAATGGTGTACACTAGACTAAGTGTAATGTTAATCTCCCAAAGGAGCTATGTTATTATTACTTAGAGGCTAAAGGAAGAGCGGCAAATTATTTTTGTTTGGTAAAAGTTACCATGATAGCATTAATAATGAGAATAGTTCTTGCTTGATCATAGTGGTTGGTATTCACTTTATGCTGAAGAATATTAATTGCGGGATTAGGCTGTCGTTGCACCTAATATAGTATGGTTTTCGAGTCCCATACTATATGGTTATGGATGCAAAATTATAATGTTTTTGTATTTATGTTCATAGTCTCAAAATAAAGTTGTCATAATTTTTTGTTTTCTAACTACTATTTTAATTGAATCCTATTAACTAAGAAATAATTTTGGACATAGTGCTTAAAGGAGCTGGAGTACATAAATATGTTTCGATTTATCATTGTCATAATTTCTTATACATGACGCATTTATGGAAGATAGCTTATGATGTGATCATAGTCTCCATTGAAATGCTAAAATGTTACTTTGGCTTCTATCTCAATTGTGCTACAGCATGAGATGCAAGAGTTAGTACTAGACTTAGACTTTATATTAAGTCCAGATGAGATGTTTGGTATGAATCATATTGAGTGCTAAGAAAGGCTTAAGGAGTTCCAATTCTATATCATTTTATGAAAATATTTTATTTTTAAATGAATTGGAATTCTTGGATGTCGAGATTAAATGTTAATCTCATATGGATATGATCTGCAAGTCCTTGTTAGAATCATTTGATCAATTTAGATTGTTTTGAAAATAAGTTCTTTTTATATTATCTGAGTTAATAAGTGAGTTCTATGCAACGGAAGACATCCTAAAAGCTAAGGTTAGGATCAATATGATTTAATTCAAATTCTTAGCCTGAACCAAAAGGTAAGGGTGGTAAGAAGAGGAATTATAATACCAATAGTTGGACAAGTTAGTTGCCCTAGTAGTTGCCAAAAGGAAATTAGACTCAAAAGTATGATTAAAAGGAAAGTGGTTCCGTTTTGGTAAAGCTAATCATTGTCCATGATTGTTTTCTAGATGAAAATTTTACATGTTTTACTTTTTAAAGAGAAAGTTTTTCATCATTTGGTATTGTATGTTTTGACACTTATGTTTAGATCTTATTAATCTAAATGATATTTAAAATTGATGAGAGATGGGCTTTTAGAACCATTATTTTGTTATATTCTCAGTCTATGAATTCTATTTAGAGGATAATATGATCTAGGGCTCCTTTTTGTAAAGGAATGAAGTTCCAATGACTTCTTTAAGTTAGTGCATACATAAAAGAGGAATAGAGTTCTTTTAAAGGTAGATTGTTCTAGAAGAAAATGTCAGAATTTGTTGTAGGACAACTGTAAAATACATTTAGAAATGAGATGGTTGTATTAGATACACCACAAGACATTATTCTATAGATAACCATTACATCGGTACAATATCGTAGTGGGAAGATTATCAATTACCAATTAAATTCAAACTTTTGGGATAAACTTTTGAAGTCATTCCATAAGGATATGAATTTAATCCTCAGTCTTACGTAAAGGCAATAGATGATATGAATATGGATACTGGATGGAATTAAATTCTATTTAAAGTCTATAACTTGTAGAGGCGCTTAGTGACATTAAGCCTATTGTTTTCAAATAGGTCTACAAGAAAATGAGATTGATAGATTAGAAGGTGTAAACTTTCAAAGTCAAGACTAGTGGCAAAAAGATTTATTTAGAAAGAAATGGTTCGACAATGAAAATATTTTTTCACCAATAGTCAAGTTTGATTCTATCTAGATTCTCTTATTCATTATATTTCATTTAGATGAAAAATGTCAACAGATATCAAGAAAGCTTCTTTTAGTAGCAATCTTGAGGAAGACATCTATATGATTTTACTAGACTTGTTCATAGTAAAGAACTAGTAGTGTTTAGAATGCAAGTTGCTTAAAGTCCATTTATGGATTAAAGCAAGCATTTGAATCATAAAATATCATCTTTGATCAAGCAATCAAGTTATTTGATTTAACAATCAAGTTTTTTTATTTTGATCAATTATTAAAAGGCTTTATATGTATAAAAGCTATATAGAATAATTAATCTCTTAATGTATGTTGATGACATTCTAATCATTTAGAATGATATAGAGTTATTGTCATCAATAGAGTTTTTTGTTGTCTCGTCTAGTTTGATATAAAGTACTTAGGAAAGACTGGTCACATCCTAAGAATTAAACTTTGTTAAAATTCAGAAATTAGGATGTTGGGTCTATCTCAAACTGCTTAAATATATTAGATTCTAGCCAAGTATAGCATGTAATGCTTCAAGAAAAGATTCTTTCCTTTTAAGTTTGAAGTTCCTTTATAAAGGACTATAGTCCTAAAACATATAAAAGGAATAGCATATTAAGATGGTTCCTTATACCATATCAATAGGAAGTCTTTATGCTATGCTATATACTAGGCTAAATATCTATTTTGCGGTGGGCATGGTAAGCAAATATCAATTGAATCTAAGATCACTTAATTTAGTGGGAGTAAATCATATACTCAAATATCTTAGAAGAATAAGGGATTATATGCTTGTCCACCTAAGTGAGGATTTGATGGTTATTGGTTGTACAAATATTGACGTGTAGTTTGATTGTGATTCATGAAGTTGGACTTCAAGATATATGTTCATCCTAGGTGGTGAAAATATACATTAAGTGTAAGTATTATCTCATTAGAAATATATGAGTACGTGAGATGTAGTAGTAGAAAAGATAATTTATGCAATAAATCTGGTTGAAACTTGTTTCCAAATCTTGCCTTAGAGTGACTATGAATTACTCTAAAGGAAAATAAGTGTTGGATATATGGTAAATTGTCTTTGAGGGCAAGTGGGAGATTGTTGGGATTTATGCTCTAAAATCCAATTTATTGGCATGTCATAAATAATTAAAAGCGTAAATGTACTTTTAGTCTCTATATTTTAACTTTTTTTCATTTTGGTCCCTACATTTTAATTTTACCATTTTTAGTTCCTAAACTAATTAACGCATGTTATTTTCATCATTTCCATTAGTCAACCGATAGAAATAGCTGAGGTGGCAACTGAAGCAATTAAAATATTATAAAAAATGCCACATCAGCATCTAATTTTTTTTTTTTATATAAATAATTTGTCAATTTTAACTAAATAAAAAAAAGATAAAACATAATTAAAAACAATAAAATCAAATACCTATGAACACAAGAACACAAACCCAAAAAATCAAACCCAAGAACACGAATTCAAAATTAAACCCATTGAATCAACTTCCTTTCCCCCTTAAAATCAAATCAATAATGCAATAAAATTTGAGAAGACAACAAAGACCAATGCTGAAAGACCCATGCTGAAAATCCATCAATTTTTCTCATTCTTCCCCAAAGATTCATAGCCAAAATCATAAAATCAAAGAAAACTCAGATATCTCAAACACTCAAAAACCCAGAAACCCAAAAACTCAAACAAAACCTAGTTTATTTCAAACAATCAACAACAAAATCAACCAACATGGCCAACTCGGCTTATTGAATCAAACAAACACATAAACCCAGCCAAACTCAGCTCATTGAATCAAATTTGGCTCATTGATTTTTTTTTTTTTTTTTCTGGTTTCATTTTTTAGGTTTGGGTATTTGATTTTCGGGTTTGATTTTCTGGGTTTGGGTATTTTTTTTGGGTTTCTTATACTCGGCTTCGTATCTAGCCGGTGCTTCTTTTGACCGAGCTTGAAAATTGCCGGCGTCGGATTCTTCTTCATTTTGGTGGGTTTGGAGCATGGTCTCTAAGGATGAGAGTTGAGCGCACCGAGAGAGGAGAGCCCTAACGGCGTCGTAGAATTCAATGCAGTCTGGTTGAAACCAATCCAAGGTTTCGAAAGCCCTGTTCGTCGATGCCACCATCGTTTCCACATCCCCAGACCACGATGAAAGCTCTGAAACCAATAGCTTCTTCAATGACTCCGCCGTCTTCATGTAGAGTTCACACGTCGCCGGAGCAAGTTGGTTGAGATTATTGTTGTTGTTGTTGTTGGAGGACCCATTACTCCGCTGCTGGAGTCGCTTTTGACTTTGAGCAAATACCTAAACCCATAATAGTGTTCAGGTTTGGATCTTATGTTAATTTTTTGGGTTTTAAAATTTTTGGGTTGGTGTTCTTGTTAAATGCACTTTGAGATCTTAATTTATGTGAATTTTGGTTTTTAATTATGTTTTTATTTAGTTAAAATTAGTAAATTAATTTTTTAAATTTATATGCTAATGTGTCATGGGTGATGTGGCATTTTTTATAATATTTTAATTGCTCTGGCTACTACCTCAGCTATTTTCGTCGGTTGACTGACGGAAAGGACAAAAATAACATTTGGTTTAGGGACTAAAAGTGGTAAAATTAAAATGTAGGGACCAAAATGGAAAGAAATCAAAATATAGGGACTAAAAGTGCATTTACGCCATAATTAAATTGGTTAATTGTATGAGACTATTTATAAATGAACTAATGAGACATTATCATAGTCCTTGAGATGCATTGTATGTGATTTATGTGATTTAGTCATAGAAGATATGAATCACAAGTTACTTGTAAACTCAAAACATAGTTCGTAGTTGGTGATGAAATTAGGTGTTTCATCTGCGAAGACTATAACGCATCAACTAAGATGGTTTGTCTTGATCATAGAAGTGGAGACTTCTAGTTGATGTGTTTTAAGTGTTAAGACACATTGAACATGACCGCTGTGAGATTAATTATTCAATCAACAACTGTCACCTGAATAATTAATCTCACAACTTCTAATTTTATAGACTCTCAATCCTGAGAGGATAGTAAACCCAATCATGAAATGTAGGTTACTTTGATATATCAGGAGTAAGATATAATATTCAAGGTCAAAACCTCAGTATGTTGGGGTAACCACACGTAGTGTTGAGGGAACACATATTCTCAAGATAGAATCCATAATTTCTTTTTATAGAGACACGAAATATCCCATTGAGATAAGTTTAATGGGAACTGGTTATTCAGGGCACCCACTTTAGTAAGGAGTTACTAAAGTTTATATTTATTGAAATTGGATTTCAATAAATATGAATAACTAAAAGATTAAACCAGGTACTCAAGGATAAAATAATTGTTTACAAAGTGACACTCATTATAACTTTGTTCACTATGGATATTTCATGGAGGGGTCAAATGATATCATTAGAGTCTTGAGATATAATTTATTAATAAGGCTTAGAATGCAATTATATTTATATAGTGGTATTAAATATAATTAATTGTAACTTTGGACTTGTCAAAAGTTGACAGATAAGCCCAAGACCCATTGGAGCTAGAGTCTTATTTGCTCCCTTTGGTCCCATTTCAAGTCATAAACTAAAGCCCAATTGGGCAGACCCAAAAAGCTAATCCAATTAGATAATCAGTTTTTATTTAATAAGAATTATTAAAAAAAGTAACTAAAAAGGTAGTCAAGAATGTACGTATGATGAAAAGAAAAGAAAACAGTTTTTCTCTACAATGAGAAGAAGAAGAACTTTCTTTGAGAATCAACGTACATAAAGACTGATTGAGAGACCACTCTTTTTGGGCACCATGTGGAATTAGGATGTTGATTAGATGTATTCTTAAGTATTGTTTTTGAATTTCACTGTATCAAGGTACGCTTTCTATTCTTTGTTCTAGAATTCAAGGTTACATGTTATCTTTTTTGAATGAAGTAGATCCGTATTTGTTGCTTTCGCTATGTGTTTTGTATGAGATGCAAAATTAGTTTTTCTAACAATATGGACAATGAAGTGATTGAGGATGATGATGACATCAATTTGGAATCATTTGGTGATGAGCTTGATGCTCCTCCCGGATTTAGAGATAAAAAACATCCTATTCAAGTTGAAGATGAAGAAGATGAGGATGAGGATGATGATAATGATGCTAGTGGTGGAGCATTTGGGTTCACATGAGGATATTGATTTCGATTTTCTTCATGACAAATGAGGCTTGTGTTATCAAATGAACCTTAGAACTTAGTAGTTGTTTGTTTGAAACTTTTTTGTTATTTGAATGTAATGAACTTATTTATTTAGTTCTCTATTTGAAACTTATTTGCTATTTGGATGTAATGAACTTATTTATTTAGTTCTTCATTTAAAACTTATTTGCTATTTGGATGTAATGAACTTATTTGCTATTTGCCATTTGGATGTAAACGTAATGAATAATGAAGTTATTTATTTGGTTTTGTTGAAAGTTTATTATGTTAAGGATGATTGTTTTGTAATGTTGTTATGTTAAATTCTTTAAAAAGATGTTATATACTTGTATGTTTTTTAAGGAAACATATTTATTACTATTGGTGTGTAAGTTTTAGTATATTAAAATATTATTAATTATTTATATAATTTAAATAAATAATAATTAAATTATTTATGACGTCACCGATTCAATCATCGGTCGGACCCCAATCTGATTAGAAAACCAATAATTAGGTCATTTTTCGGTTCTTTCACTGTACTAGTTTTTAAAACCATGGTTATAATATGGTAATTTGAAGAAGAGAAAAAAAAGAATTTTTAAAAAAAAGCATTTCTTAGTCTTTCTACCTACCTCCAAGACTCACTTCTTAATTTAGGCATGTATATATATATATAATTTTTTTATTTGACCATGCAGTCAAACTGATAACCCACTAATTGAACCAATGACCCAACTCATAAATCAGGTTAATGTCCAGGTCATGCTTAATAACTATGCCTATATATGTTGAGTTAATTGGTTTTGCTCCGACTTTGAGACAATTTAGGCAAAATTGACTCAATGTTATTTTTATTTATAAGAGTTTATTTAGTATGTGTGTTTAAATAACAGTTTTCAATTTTTTTTAAAATACATATAAGTAAAAAATTGTATAAATATTAAGGGTGTCAATGGTCGACCCAACCTGCGAACACGACACGGGTTTTTTCGGTTTAGGGTTGGGTCTTAATGGGTTTGGGTCATAAACGGGTTAACCCGAAAGTGACAAGATAAGAAACGTGTCATAAGCGGGTCAACCCGCGTAACTCGCAATAGACACGTTTAACATGCCAATTTATATGTGTCAACCTGAAATGACCCATTTAACACAACTCGTTTAACTCGTATAACAAATAAATATTTATTTTATTTTAGATTTGTCAAATACCTTTTATATCCAACATATATTTTAAATTCAAAAAGAAAAGTGAGTAATTATAAAAATTTAGAAGGGATATAATTGGAAATTGAAACTTTGCAAACCCTAGAACTACTAATACTTTTTTTTTTTTTTTTTTTTTGCGCATAGAACTTGCACAAATGAAATTGGATGAGCTTGTGGAAAATGTTATGAATTTGAGCATCAACAAAGAATCTATGAATGATAATCGCGGTCATAGTCAGGATTAGTTTACTGTTTGCTTAAATTTTTTCAATATTGATACTTAACATTTGACGAGTTCCAAGGATATTATATTTTTGTTGAACTATGTTATTTTATTTTTGTTAAACTTTGTTATTTTGAATTTGGGTTGAAGTGTATGCTGCACTTCATTTGGAGTGTAAAGAACTTGTTTCTAGATGAATGTTATATTTTTGTTGAACTATATTATTTTGAATGTAGGTTGAAAACTTGAAGTGTATGCACTGCTTGTTGGGATGTAAAAAAAATTATTTCTAGATAGATTTTATATTTAATATTATGCAGGTTGAAATGAGTTGTGTTACATTCGTGTCAACCCAACACGACTCGTTTATTAAGCGTGTCAAATGCGTTGGGTCAGGTCAACCCGTCTTATTAACAAGTCGGGTTAGGGTTGAAGGATTATGACACGATTATTAAATGGGTCGGGTTAGGGTTGAGTTATTTAGTCGAATACCCTTACTTCGACATGACACGAACCCGACACGTTAACCCGAATTGACACCCCTAATAAATATACGTATAATATTATTAAAAAATTAAAAAATATGTAGTTAAATACATTTACCGGTTTCATTCATTAAAATCAACGCTGGTGGCTACTTAAAAATACTGTTTCTTACTTTCTCACACGTCACAATCAACCAAACACCTCTCTCTCTCTCTCTCACATTATCGGTGTTCTCGACATGTCAGAGGTTCTACGGTTCCGACCAACTCCCAGACCCCTGAGACTTGGGACCCCACGTGGCACGTCACGTGACTTCCGGCTACTACCTCGTACTTCGAACCTCGTACTTAATTCTCTGCCCACAAAACATTTTCCCGAGAAAATTCATGTAATTAGAAGTGAATCATCTCCTTCTTCATCTTCGTCTTCATCTTCAACTTCAAAGCTAAGCGCTTGGACCCAAGAGGCCTCATTGCAGGACCTCCATGACTCGCCCGTGTCCGTTGACCTCCACACCATTTCCACCGATATCCACTTCGATCGGGTCCTCGCTGAGGCTCAACAGCTCGAGGACTCCCTAATCATCGTTTGGTACGTTTCTGAATCTGGGTTTTTTTAATATATATTTTTTTTAAATTTTATTGTTCCATTTTATATGAGGATTTTAGTTCCATTTGCTGGTTTTGGGTTGAGTTGCGGTTTAAAGTGTGGGAACAGAAAATGGAATGGTTAGGCCCGTTTGATATTTTCGTTTAAACAACGGTTTTTAATTTTTTTAGAAATATATGGAGGTAGAAAGTATGTGAAAATATATATAATATTATTTAAAAATTGAAAATATGTGTTTAAAATAGGTATCAAACAGGGCCGGTTACTAAAATGCTAGGTTGGTTTTTTTCATTTTCTGGAAACAAAAGATTGAAACTTGAGTCTATAATTTACAGGTCTATATGTTGTTGAAACTTATCAAGGTTTGTACTTTCTCTTTGTGGGTTGTTTTAGGAAAGGTTTTGATTTATTGGTTAATGTAATATTGGGTTGGTTAAGGTGATGGGATTAATATTGTGGAGTGAAGGTCATGATGAGCTTCATACCACTCTTAACTTCTTTTGTTTTTCTCGGTTTTTGTTGTAAAGGATTGATATTGTAAATTGAGTCTCTACTTTCCTTGTTAAATAGTTGAATTTTGAGCGTTACAGTTTGATTTGTGCACATATGAAAAGATGCAATTGGAAATCCTACATTTTCTTTCCTTTCTACATATGAAACATTTAATTTGAATGGGTTTTTAAAGTGAGGCATATGAACTTGTAGGATGGCAAGCTGGTGCAGAAAATGCATATATTTGAAACCAAAACTGGAAAAGCTGGCTGCAGATTACTATCCAAGGTTAGATTGACCCTTTTTTTTTGGTTTAATGACTATCTAACATGATCAAATTGATAATGTCACAATGGAAGAATCCCCCCACCACCCCCCCCACCCCCCCAAAAAAAAAAAAACTTAGAAAATTCACATCTGACTGTAGTCTTTCCGATATATGGATTTGTTCCTTCAGCTGCTTAAGTTTTTCTTTTCCTTTGTTTTCTGGAAGTTCCAACAAACACGATACTGCAATTTGGGTAGTTTGGTCGCATCAATTGTAACAGATTCCTTGTCCATTTTCTTCACAGGGGCGGAGCTAGGATTATTTGTTTGGGAGGGCCAAATTTCGATACTAATATAGTAGTCGCAAGTCAAGATAAATCATCACTCACATGCGTAAATGCACATACACATATAAAAACATTAATATTTTGATACTAGATTTGGTCATAATTTATAAAATATACATATAAAATTAACAAATTTCACATATGTATCTTCGCAAGATAATTTTTAGGGGAACTTACCATCTTTTAAGTTCTAATGAGCATACAAAAGTTGTCTCATTTGATATTAAACATGTAAAAAACGAATTTGAGAAAACAAAAACTACCTTATTTCTATAATTACTAGATCGATTGAAAAATTTTATTGGTTTTTATGAGCATCATTGGGCTAACTCAAACATTTGAGAGGGGGGGGGGGGAATTCTATTTTTTGTAGCTAAATATTTACAAATTTTAATACTTACACATAATATAAAAGAATTTTTTAAAATTTGGGGGGGGGGGGGGCATGGCCCCCCTAAGCATTGCAATAGGTCTGCCCCTGTTTCCTCATTTACTTTTCCAGCTAGAGCCTAGGCTGAGAGTGAAAGCACTTTGATCATCTAGGTCCGAACTATTTTCATTCATATTCCTTGTCTTTTTTGTGTGTGTGGACACATTATGCTTTTCAATGGTCTCCCAAGTCCTGAGAGAGCCTTATGTAGGAAAACAAAATTTTCGTTTCACTACATAAGGCATGAGCTAGAGCTGGACTGGAAAGGGGAAAATGCTTATATTGAATGTTTGGATATTTATGCATATTATTTTCATTCAGAATCCTTTTCCATTTTTCTTTATATGCAAACTATTTTCATTTAGAATACTTGTCCACTTTACTTTATATATATATATATATATATATATATCTGAATAAGACTAGGCTTCCCACTTTCTTTTCCAAATCATGCTTCTTGTTCTCATTATGCGTTGTGTTTCACCAATATCATTTGTTGCCCTGCATGCTATATTTGTCTTACACACAAAATAATATGAAAAACCTGAAGAACAAAGCAAGAAACATCTAATAAATACATGTGCAGCTGTATACTTAAAAATTATAGTAATTATAAAAATAATAATTATGAAAAAAAATTTGGAATAAAGACAGTAAAGTGAGACTGGTCAAGCACTGGTAGTGTATTTTCCTCAGTGTGTTTGTGCCTTTATGTGTTATAATTGAAGTGTATGGTATCATACAGGCTGGCGTAGTTACTACATAATTAAGATTAATTTTGAGAATTGATTTGATGCAGATTGAAGTTCTACTGTGTTGATGTCAATACTGTTCCACACAAGCTTGTCACTCGTGCTGGAGTAACAGTAAGTTTCTCATGAGGCTCCAATAATTTTGGTGTTTTAGAAAGGTGTAGAGGCAAATTAAGAGTAAAATGAGAAATGACTTGAGTGTGTTTGATTGTTGCACCATCTGCAGAAACTGAATGTATATTAGCAATTATTGACTGTGTAGGCTTCAAAGGTTTGCCTTACAAGGAGTATCTACCCAAGCAATACTTGGTTCATATGTCAATTGATGATCCACATTCTTCATATGTTTGCTGTGTTGACTAGTTTTGATGAGTTTATGGGGCACTGAGAGAGAAAAGGGAAGCTGGACTTTCTTTTCTCTCTTTTTTTTTGGGAGGGGGGGTTGAAAAATATGTCAGGGTTTTGAACTCTGTCAGCCAAAGCAAAAATGCCAAAATTTGTATTATCTAATTGGCTCTTCCTCCTTTCTCTTCTTTCCTTTGGGTGTATTTGTCTGTCTAAATGGGAGCACTGGTCAATCTTATCAATACCATTGTTCTGTGTTTGGTCTGTCATACATTTGTGCAGACTTTTGACTTAATTATTTTATCTTTTTCATGCATATGTGTGCATCGGGGGTCCAAATATGTGTAGAAGATGCCTACCATACAGGTAATTTTCCCTTACAATTGAATGTCTCCGAGGAACTCGGTATGTTCTTTCTTCCCTAGTAATAAACAATGATTATGTCACAGCTGTGGAAGGATGGCAAGATTCAAGCTGAAGTGACCGGTGGCCACAAAGCGTATTTAGTCATCAATGAAGTCCGCCAAATGATTGAAAATGAGGGTACTGTGTAAGTCATAGTAAGTAGTAAAGTAGGCAACCCCTCTCTCCCTCTCTTCATTTTAAAGTTTCATGTTGATAAAAAATCAAATTTGTAACCCACTAATATAAAAAAAAAAAAAAAACCAAAAAAAAAAAAAAAAAAAAAAATCAAATTTGTAATCCTTTTTTTGCCCTCATAAATTTTGTTCTGTTATAATTTCTTCAGTAAAAAAATAAAGGAAATTGACTTGGTGTTTGCTGCTACTTGCTCTATGTAAAGTGCATGCAACAGGAGGTGTTTTGGATATTATATCATATACGGTATGGAGATTTCCTTTGATTTCCAACCTAAATAGGTTTAGACCATGATTGTGGTTTATTGTATCATTCCTTTCCCTGAATAAGGACCCCAGAGCTTGTTGTATGTATGTTACTTATCAAAAAAAGGAAGAAGCTTGTTTTATCATTTATGTATGTATGTTGCTATCCAGGACTAGTTTGCCGTATGCCAGCAGCATGATAGTCGCGAAGGAACACTGCCCTAAAAACCAACTATCAAAGAAAAAAAAAATGGAGAGAAAAAGATGCAATTTATATATTTGTTGATTGATTCCTATACTTCAAAGTTGAAAGCCAATTGTGACTTTATTCTCTCTACTGTGATGAAAGTTTTAACGGACATCAAACATTTCAAGAAGCAGAACCCTGTGAATGGCAGTATCAGGATTATAAACTTTTGCATTGACCTGCTGAGGCCTTAGATTCTAATCCTAAATGAGCACTGATATATGGAGTTTCAGGCTGTCAGCATTTCCTTAAACGTTTGGATTCACATACTTGTGGGTTCAATCATGTGAGAAATAAACAAATAGTTGTAATATAAAATAGGACTTGTGCTGAAGCACTAGATCCAAGCTTTGCTCTATAAAACAAACAGGTGAACTGGACCCAAACTTTACCCTATGAAACAAGTAGCCAAATGCAAATATCAGTGGCAGATGAATTTGTCACTTTTCTTGCTTGAGTCTTGATGGTTAAAGAATAGGGTGGTGTTTATTACACACACCCTATTATGCGCGCACACACACACTCAAACTACACAAAAATTGTGACTTGAAGTCATAGTTTTCAAGTGTGTTAAGTGTGTCTAATAGGGTGTGTGAACTAGTTCTTATCCTAAAGAATAAGAATAAACCTATTCGGGGACTGTGGCTCTTGGTAATTTGTATCCGTTAAAATGTTAGTGGCAGATGATTTTGTCACTTTCTAAGCTTTTGTTGCAGGAATCTATCCCAATATCAGAACCCCCAAGATGCTCATTCAATGTCCTTCCACCTTTTCACAGTTGACAATATTGTAAGTCTTTAACATAAAACCATATCCCCAATGAATTGGAGTTTAGGATGTGGTGGTATTAGCCACGTTGCTGTCACATTGATGCCACTGCCGGATTAATCTATCTGACTAGTGGGAGAAAAAAAATATGTGAAGCTACAAAGTTTCCATGCATTTTGCCGGGCCACATCATTCAATGTGTGTGTGCATTGCGTGGAACTGAAATAACAGAGAATGCGAGGCACAAAAGCAACAAACTCTCTTGATGCTACCAAATTGTCTGGCTACTCTGTATGGCCACAATTTTATGATTTGGAAAAACCATTACATCAGGAAATAAGCGAAGAGTTCAATGACTATTCATTGTTCATTATGTTTAGGCCATTTCTGCATAGGCTAATTGATTTAATTGTTGAGTAAGCAACTAAAGCATCCCTCAAGACTAGTTGAAAAACTCACATCAATTAGCTGATTATTGGTTGACTATCAACTAATCATTTATGGTGCTGGCAAATATCCTAACTAAATGTAACACTAAGTCAACACTTGAACTTGTCATTGAATATTCGCATATCATTTTTTCTTTTTTTGGTGGGAATAAGCACTTGTCGGCAAATTATACTACAGTTTGTTTATTGACCAAACTGTTACGCTTACATCCTCTATCTAATTCCGAGTGTTTTGGAGTGGATTATCAAAGAACTTGAAGCATAACTTGTTGGAGTGGATTATCAATTCCAACTAAGATGCATAAATTTTCTCCTCACATGGAACTAAAAGACACTAATCAGCCTCGACTTCAAGAAAATTAGATTGAGCAATTGAGAAGGTAAGTTGTTGCCTTGACCAAGATGGTGCAACACTTGTATCCTCCTCGAGTAAAGAGTGTTGATACTTCTTTTGGATTTTCTATCGAAAGGTGTGGACACAAGATGGGGAAACAAAATAATCAAAGTGTCTTAAGCCCCAAACAAAAAGCCAAAGTGACCCCAAAGTTGATTTTCCGCAAGCATGGAAAAAGAAGGAGATCTTGATGGAAAGAATGGCAAGCAATGACAAGGTTGTTGCGCATAATTGAATTATAAGTTAGTTAGACATGTACTTAATTGATTTAAACAAGTGGGATAAATGTTTTATTAGCTATAGCTTATGATTATTTTAGAATGTGATTAATTCATTTAATTAACTAATTTTTTTTCCTTCTTAAAAAAAAAAAAACGTTTTTATGCATAGTCATTATAAAAAAAGAAAAAAATTATGATATTGAATGAAAAATTGAGTTTTTGTGATTTGTGTTTAAGGTTGAGAGTTATCCACCTCAGGGTTCAGGATTACCTTCCCATCCACCAAAGAATGGATCTTTCTCTTCCTTTAAATGCATCAAAATTTCTTTTGTATCAAAATATTACTTTGAGTATGAGTTTTTGTAAAATTATGAAGAAGCACTATAGCAAAATTTCATGGCGTATAAACCAAAAAAAAAAAAAAAGGAAAAAAAATCTCCATGTAAATATTTCTCTTTAATATCACTTATAATTTCTAATATTTAGCAAAAAAAACATACTAGAAATAAAAGAAAGAAAGGAAAAAACCCAATATAACTTTGCTTATTATTCTCATTGAAGTACAGCTTAGTATAACTTATTTTGTTCAACAAATAAGTTGTGCAAAAATATCCATGCCTAGAATAAAAAACAAAGATAAAAAGCTGTACTTATTAAATTAAGCTAAATAAACTTTTCAAAAAAGATACTCCCAAGTCACACCCCCAAAAAAAAAGAAAAAAAAAACTATTTTAGGTAAGTAAGTAAAGAAAATAAAAAAAAAAAAAAAGAAAAAATTTTCTTGGTGACCATTACCTAAACCCAAAATAATCTCTCTCTTTCCTTTTCCACTCACGCAAGTCATACACACATAACCCAAACAGAAAAAAAAGAAGTGTGTACATGTAACGCCCATGCACGTAAATCAAACCCACCCAACCACCGACCGCCAATCACCGTCCAAATAATTCTAATCAAACGCTCCACATTAATCTCCGACCCCACCGAAAAAGCCGACCGTTTTATCTTACAATCTCAGCCCCACTCCCACATCACACACGCAGACACACAGACACACACAAACATTTCTACATTCTACATTAATCTATTTTTCTCTCTGTCTCTCACAAAATGTTGTTTCTAAAATCCTCAGACGGTTTTTTTTTCCCTTAAAAGCTCGGACTACGTTGTCTTAACAGAATAATAACAATTTTCCTCTATCTTATCCAAATAATTCGAATTTATTATTAAAATAAATAAATAAAGAAAGAAGAAGAAGAAGAAGAAGAAGAAAGAGCCGCACTTTGATTTTTGTTTTGTTGAGCTTCATTTCCACTC
Organism: Quercus lobata; assembly: GCF_001633185.2. NCBI lineage: Eukaryota > Viridiplantae > Streptophyta > Magnoliopsida > Fagales > Fagaceae > Quercus > Quercus lobata. The sequence continues at coordinate 54,946,886 of NC_044911.1, forward strand.
GTAAGTGCTCTGCAACAATACGCTGTCGTTTAATTTCGATTCAATTTGTCAAATTTTTGTGTGTTTTTTTTTTTTTAATATTATTTGTTTTTTTTTTTCAGGAGGATCGATAAAGGGCTTGTTGGTATTGATGTGAAGCTTCAGGTTAAAAGGTGTGGTATTCGTTATTATTTTAATAATTTTTTGTTGGGTAATTGATATTCGATGATTAATTAAGCTCTCTGTTTGGTTGCTGCGAAAAAAAGCAACCTGAAAAAATTAAATTTTTGTTGGGTAATTGAAATTTCGATGATTAATTAAACTCTCTGTTTGGTTGCTGAGAAAAAAAGCAACCTGAAAAATTAAAGAATTTTAATCTTTGATTTCATTTCATATGTAGTTTCAGTTTGAAACAATCAAACCCACAAAAATGAACACTCAAGTTTGCCTAAAATATTAACAATTTGGCTAATTTTTGGTTGTATTACAATTTGTGAAAACTATAGCAACCTAAAATTTATTTAAAAAAAAAAAAAAAAAATTCAAAGTAGTTAAATTGGATAGGTTTAGGTTTAGGGTTAGGGTTAGGGTAAGAGTTGTTGTTTATTGAATTCTGTTAATTTTTATTTTTTCATTTTATTTTGTGTGGGTAAATTAGAGTTTTCAGGATGGCAACTGGGAGTAGCATAGATGATGGCTTGCAAGGAGCTGATGGGAATTTCGAAGATGGTTTGCAGAGCGAGCTTGAATTGATTCTGCATCAGCAGCGGAATCAGAATGTTATGAATCGAGAAAGGGTTATGAATATGTATAGGAGTGGCAGTGCTCCGCCAACAGTTGAGGGGTCGCTAACTGCTGTTGGTAGTCTTTTTGGGAACCCTGATTTTAGAGAGATTGGTGGTAGTATAAGTAATAAGATTGGGGGTTTATCTGAGGATGAGATTCGCTCCCATCCTGCTTATCTTTCGTATTATTATTCTCATGAGAATATTAACCCGAGACTGCCCCCGCCATTGATGTCAAAAGAGGATTGGCGGATTGCACAAAGGTTTCAGGCCGGTGGGTCTTCGTTAGGGGGAATTGGGGACTGGAGGAAGCAGAAGTTGGCCGATAATGGCGATAGTTCATCGTTGTTTTCAATGCAGCCAGGTGTGTCTGTGCAACAGGCAGAGAATGATCTGATGGAATTGAGGAATGCCAGTCGAAGGAATCTCTCTAGGCAGTCTTCATCTCAGTGGCTCAATAGCAGTCCAGATAGTTCGGCTGGATTCTCAAGCACTGGGCTTGGTGCAAGGAGGAAGAGTTTCGCTGACATTCTTCAGGTAATATACAATAATCCTAACCATGTTTTGTTTGTTTCTTTTGAGTTTCAATCCCGTGGCTTCAATTTTGCACATTGTTTGAAATATCTGGAATCACTTTGGCTTTTCCTGATAAAAGCAACTTGATTGAATAGAGCATTTGTTACTATGGTGAAATGCTAATCACTGTGTTTCCTTTTCTTCTATATCAACATTTTTTTTTCATTTATAATTCAAATTAGAATGTGTGTGCAGGAAGGACTGGATCGACCTACTCCCTTGCCTAGGAGCCTGTCACGTCCCACAAGTCGTAATTCTTTTGGTGATATTTTGGACACTAAAGGAATGGCTGATCCCCATCCAGCAGGGGTAAGTAATGGAGTGGAGTCTATAGAGGGCTTGCATTTTGGAGCTGCTCCCATGGTTGGAGTTAAAAATCATAATACTACAGTTTCTCATACTTTTGCCCCTGCTGTGGGTTCATCTTTGTCAAGAAGCAAAACCCCTGAACTGCAAGTTGTTGGGAGGACAGCTTGTCCTGGACTTCCCCCAGTTGGGAGCAGTAGAGTTTCCCCTATTGAGAAAAAGAATGTTGTTGGCTTGGCTGTCCAAAATGATCGGTCTTCTGGTGTGACTGACCTTACTGATATTGTGGCCAATTTTTCCGGCTTGAACCTCTCAAAAAGTAAAAATGCAAATGAAGTTAGTCATTTGCAGTCTCTACTTCAGCTTGATTATGACAATCAGCCTGATTTTATGCTCAACATGCCCAATGGTCATAATCAGAGTCTGCAGCAGAAACTCACTGACCAGTCTAATGCTGAAAAGTTTTCTTTGACTAACAACTACATAGATTTAGCTAGGAAAAATGGAATTGTAACAAACCTTAACAATTCTGAGATAAGTTCCGATGTTAACTTACCCAAACAAACATCTTCTGCTGCCAGTCTTTACTCAAATGTCAATTCTTCAGGATTTGGAAGTTCAGAAGCATCAAATTTTCATCACCAAAGTACAAATATTCCAAGTATGGACTTTGGTAGCCATGTTCCTGGTGCTTATACAGTAAATGAAAAGTTCAATTCTGCGATTAATGGCCATATTGATGCAGGTCACTCTCTTTTTTCTTCTTCAAGCTCCATATAATCTTGTCTGGCATATCAAAACTTTCATTGGCTTAGTTGGCATTGAAAATTTTATTTTTCTTATGTTTCAGCTTTGACTGCTCCTGGAGATGGACAATTATTGCATAGACCAAGAAATCAAGTAGGGCCTGACCTTCATTCTCCAGCTATGGACCCACGTTTTATTCAGTACTTGCAAAGAACTTCTGATTATGTGACGCATGCTGTAGCTAGTCCAAGTGATCCATCTCGGGGGAGGAATTATTTTGGCACTTCACATGGAGACTTGGAGGGAGCTCAGCAAGCGTACCTTGAGGCATTGCTTGCTAAACAGAAACAACAATATGAGTTGTCACATTTAGGTAAATCTGGTGGTTTTAATCATGGGTACTATGGGAATCCATCATATGGTTTTGGCATGCCATATCCAGGAAACCCAATGGTAAATGCTGTACTTCCTTCTGTTGGATCTGGGAGTCCAGGGTTTCAGAATGAGCAATTTTCACACTTTACTTCTATGATGAGAAGCTCAATGGGAGGATCCATTGGGCCATGGCTTTCAGATGGTAATATGGAAGGAAGATTTGCGTCACCCTTATTATTAGATGAGTTCAAGACCAACAAGACCAGGTCTTTTGAACTTTCAGACATTATTGATCATGTGGTTGAGTTCAGGTAAGCATGTAAGGCTTTTATTTCAGTGTTAATTCCACTCATTTAGCCCCAGTTGGAGTACTGAGTTTAGTGTCTCCTGCCTACAATGCAGTACGGATCAGTATGGAAGTCGCTTTATTCAGCAGAAATTAGAAACAGCCACAGCAGAAGAAAAGGCCAAGATTTTTCCTGAGATCACTCCTCATGCTCGTATCTTGATGACCGATGTCTTTGGGAATTATGTCATACAAAAGGTCAGAATTATTTATCCAAAATACTCAACAGTCTTATTATACTCTCTAAGTTATTAATTGAATAGTGGTGCTTGAATTTGTAGTTTTTTGAGCATGGCTTGGAAAGCCAAAGAAAGGAGTTAGCGAGCCAACTGACTGGTCATGTTTTGACCCTTAGTCTCCAAATGTATGGTTGCAGAGTGATTCAGAAGGTACTTTTGTATATTTTACATCTTGATTTTCTTCCATATTAATACATGGACAGCACACCCAGTCAGTATTTCTTGCTTCACATTTTTTATTCTGCTTGAAGTTTACACAATTTCAATATGAACTCATCCATTTCTGCCTTGTTGAGCTCTGTTTACAAATGACATGTTCTCTGTTATTATTCTTACCACCATAAATGCGCTATTTAATGAGTAAGTACCTATTTGTTATGTTTGATCAACTTGATTCTTGATGGCAATGCATAAATGACCTATTTGGTACATTTGATTTGTGCCTATAGCTTTTATTTCTCTTTTTAATGCATATATTGCTTTCATTTTACGTTCTTATTGAAAAAAGGACATGAAGTATTATCATGAGTGTATTTAAACCATGTCCTTATGCATGCAGTAGTACAAATTTTTACTGAAAATAAAAAGGCTCAACATTTTTCCTTTATGAATTCATTTGGGCACAGTGCAAAGTGAATTATGATGTAGTAATAGTTATGGAAAGGGCCTAATACTCTAAATTTGATGACAGGCCTTGGAGGTGGTTGGTGTAGATCAGCAGACACAAATGGTGGCAGAGCTTGATGGTTCAATCATGAAATGTGTTCGTGATCAAAATGGTAATCATGTTATTCAAAAGTGCATAGAGTGCGTCCCTCAAGATCGAATTCAGTTTATCATCTCAGCCTTCTATGGGCAAGTTGTGGCACTTTCCACCCACCCTTATGGTTGCCGCGTTATTCAGGTTCAAAGCTTCATACAAAATTAGATTTTTTTTTTTTTTTTAAATTTTTTATAAGGCAATTTATGTTTATTTCATTGACAGTGATGTATGGCATGTGTTGATTTATTTCATTTGATGCTGACAGAGGGTCTTGGAACATTGCAATGATCCTAACACTCAACAGATTATCATGGATGAAATCATGCAATCTGTATGTATTCTTGCACAAGATCAATATGGGAACTATGTTATTCAGGTATTCAGTTTTCCGTTTAAACCTGGTTCCATCATATTTTGTGATTCAAATGAGGTCCTAGTTATATATTGAGGAAAAAGCTGATAGGTTTTTCCATTTTTGGTCATTACTATTGACTTTATTTTTTTCCTTGGATCAGAGGTATATTGTTTATGGGTTTGAACTATTATGTTCCAATAATGTCTGATGTTTTTAACTTGAACTTGAAAATGGAAAATGCACCACAAGCAGGTAGTGTGAGAATGTAAGAAAAAGAAATGTCGTCCCCATTGCCAAAAATGTTATCTAGATGAAGTTGACAAGTGTTAGGTACTTGGGGGTCATGTTGTTTTCCAATTTTGCCATTCAATTTACTCAAGGGGCATTTGGTTTTGTGTAAGATTATTCAACATGTCCTCACACTTGCCAGTTTCAAGCAGTGCTTTGTTCACTATCTTCAATGAGTATTTTGCTTCTAGCCAATGAACTCTAGCTCAAATGATGGTTCCTCCCACAAAAATAGGTGGAAGGTGAAATTGTGCATTCAAGACCCACGGGATGTTCTCTGTAAAATAAATTAAAAAAGGACACACTAGATATGTGTAACTTACCAATAATAATAATCTTTCATTGAAATTATAAGTTTATTTATTATTGATCAATTGAACTTCAAGCACCCCAAAAAAGATCCATTGAATTACTACCATAGATGTTTTTATGTGCTGACAATTATTTGGGGCTACATCTTGTTTGTGGATTATTTTGAACCGTTTATACTACACTGGCTTCTGGAGTATTGAACTAACTTTATCTTCTTGGAAGATTTAATGGTTAACTTTCATTAACACATTATTTATTTATTTATTTATTTTGTAATATTTACTTGCTTACCAGTTTTGTGCCCATTCAAGTGTTGTGGTTTGTTTAATCATTACCACTTTACTACAATATTGCATCCATTAGTCGTGCACCTAATATTTATACTTTTTTTTGATAGCACGTCCTTGAACATGGTAAACCACATGAACGGTCTGCTATTATTAGCAAGCTTGCAGGACAGATTGTAAAGATGAGTCAGCAGAAATTTGCTTCTAATGTGGTGGAGAAGTGCTTGACTTTTGGTGGTCCTGATGAGCGTCAACTTTTGGTGAATGAGATGCTTGGTTCCACTGATGAAAATGAACCCTTGCAGGTCTGTGTCCCTCTTCCTATTTCTAAAGCGGCTTATACATGCTGCTGTATTATTAAATATAAAAGGGTTCAACATGTCCATATATATATATATATATATATATATATTGGTTAGATACAATAGAATTTCAACATTTTTTTTTTTAATTTTATTTTTTGATAAGTAATAAGGATATATATTCAAGAACACTACCTTATGCAGAAAAACATAAGGCAGCGAGAAAAATACAGATAGGAAAGAAAAAGAAGAGAGAAAAAAGAAAGGAAAAAATACTAAATATATAGTAGAGAGCTAAGGAACATAGGGAGAGAGTCACTAGAGGTGATTCCCCAAGCCCTAGACCAATCAAAAAGGGAGCCACTGAAAGAGGCCAATAATTGGTCATCCGAGCTTTCCAAGTCCTCAATAGTCCTCTAATTTCGCTCCCTCCAAAAACACCACATTAAGCACAAATGAGCTAAATTTCAAATGCTAGACGAATGTTTTCCAAGCCAATTCCACCAACCAAAGAGAGTATCTACAACCGTTCTTGGCAAGACCTATGAAATCTCAAAAGATCTAAACACCAAACTCCACAACCTATGTGCCTTACCACAATGAAGAAGCAAATGATCCACCGTTTCCCCATTACAACGGCACATAATGCACCAGTCAACAAAATCCATTCCTTTACCCCTCAAATTATCACCTGTAAGGATCTTATCCCACACAGCAATCCACACAAAGAAGGAAACACGTCGAGGAGCCTTAACCTTCCATACGACTTTCCAAGGAAAAGTAATGGGCAAAGGACTTCTTAACTTATTGTAAAACGATCGGACATCAAAGTCTCCATTCTTTGTCAATTTCCATCGTATACGATTTCCATTCTCAGTGGGAGGTAGATTTGAACCCAAGGTGTGGAGAAAATCATCCACCCCACCTATTTCCCAATCATTTGGTCTCCGAATAAAATGAACATCCCAGCTTCTCCTTTCTTCTATCCCCAATCTTTCAAGAGAAGAGGCCACCGATGCCTGTTTATCGGAAGCCATCCCAAACACATTCGGAAAAGACAATTGAAGTAGAGACTCCCCACACCATTGATCTATCCAAAGCTTAACTCTATCACCCACCCCTACCTCAAATCGAATATTTTTGCTAAATGCCTCCCAACCCACTCGAATACTTCTCCATAAGCCACACCCGTGTACCCCTCTACCTAGCTTGGATGTCCATCCTCCCCAATCTTCCCCAAACTTCAGAGCTACCACCCTTCTCCAAAGCCTTGTCTCCTCAATCCCAAACCGCCATAACCACTTCCCTAGTAAGGCTTTATTAAAAGTAGTTAATTTTCTTACCCCTAACCCACCACATTCCAAAGGTGCACACAACTTGTCCCTTCCCACCAAATATGTCTTGGAATCCCCCACAGGAAATCCCTTTGCAACCTCTTAATTTTATTGGCCACGTGCATAGGGATGGTAAAGAGAGATAAAAAATATGTAGGAAGACTAGATAGAGTGCTCTTCAGCAACGTTAGTCTTTGACCTTTAGACAAATACATCTTCTTCCATCCGGCCAACTTATGCTCAATTCTCTCTAAGATAGGATTCTCAACATATGGCGTATGCTCTATGATAATTGCTCATTATCATCAGACCAAGGCTCCAAGTGGTTTTTGTAGACAGTGTTTGAATGCTAGATCTCTTGCTTAACAATAAGAGAATTTACCAATTGGGTTAACTGGAACCCACAACATACCCATATATAATATGCACGGATATTAAGGAACAGGATAAACAAGTAAACAACTAAGTTGAACCAGAGCATATTTAAACAACTAAGTACTCTGAAAAATCCCAAAATTATGCTTTAAGCATGAATAGTTGCACTGTTTACTATTTCCGTAGTTGTATGAAGTGCATTTTCTTTTTATCTTCATTTGGCTCTCTTTACTTTCTATGTTTGTAGTCTCTATTCTTTCTAGCTAAAAGAGAGTAAATTGCAGTTGACACCTGTTTGTTTCATGGTCAATAATTGTCTAATATAAAGTTTCCATTACTATATTCTTTTTATATGCCTACTGATGAGTACTTGTTGCATGACCATTATAAAATGCAAAATTTTAGATCATGATGAAGGACCCATTTGGAAACTATGTTGTACAAAAGGTTCTTGAGACTTGTGATGACCAGAGTCTTGAGTTGATTCTTTCACGCATCAAGGTTCACTTGAATGCCTTGAAGAGGTATACCTATGGTAAACATATAGTTTCTCGTGTTGAGAAGCTCATCACAACTGGAGGTGAGGAATTGTAACAGTTTTCTACAGAGATTTTAGATTTCCTTTGTTAAGCATCATGACAAATCATAAATTTTAATCCCCTCATTTGCAGAAAGGCGAATAGGGTTGTCAACCTCTTTCTCTTCCCCATCCTCTTCCTGAGGAATCACAACTCCAGACAAGGCATTTTTCCTCTGCCACTACCAAAGACACTTTGTACAGCTAACCTGGATGGTGATTTTATCAAGCTATCATCTGGAGTCTTTATTTTCTACTGAGACTTTAGCAGTTGTAAATAAACACGAAATAGCAGGCCCACTGGAATAAGAAAATTTTTCTACACCATTGACTGCAAGCTCCAAAGAGGTCATTCTAGGAAGTCAAGATACAGGAGACGGCATGTTATAGTTGCCTAGTCTTTTTGGGATTACATGCACAAAGAAAGGTTCATAGTTTGTAAAGAAAAATTAATTGTAAATGATAAAGGGCAATGTTAAAGAGAGAGTGTACTGGAGTCCATATTAGGTTGAGTCTGACATTGGGAACTTGCACATATATATGTATATATACTGACTGCTATTTTCTTGAGGCATATATTTTTGCTTTCCTCGGCCTGTAATGCTTCTAGTGGTCAGAATTGAATAAAATCGTTGAACTTGTGCTGGTGTTGATATTTTCTTGTATTCTTATATGAAACAATTGTTACTAAGCTTTTAGAACTTTTGGAACCCATAAGGTCCTTGCCTTAATCAGTTATAAATTCCCAAGTGAAGATGTGCCAATATGAATTATCTCAGCCTTCATTTCAAAAAAAGTAATCCAGTTTATATATTTTTCAAATATAACATCTAGAGTCTTCATGACAAGGTTTTCTATCCTGCACTATATAGAATTTTTCAACTGAGAATTTTATATAAATGAACTCAGCTTAACTCAACTAAATGTTGTGGTCAGCTGTATAAACCTATTTTAGAAATTTAATTTACAATCTTCCTATCACGATGAACACGACAGTTTATACACAGATGGGCAAGGTGTAAATAAACGGATTGTATAACAGAGCAAAATAACACACCAACAAGAGCTCAAAGCTCAACCGTGAAATACATCAAAATGCTACCAATCAAGAAAATGGCAGAAACTGGAATTGTGTGTACAATTAGCCACAGGCATCAAGAATGTATATCCCTTGAATTTGTTAAAGTAATTTATACAAGTTAATCTAAATCCATCATAATTCATTCATTTAGTGGTGCATTCTTCCTGAAAGCTAACTGTAGTATGTAGTAGACCCTGACTTGGAAGTATCTAACAAACTAGATACAAATTCAGATAAATAGAATTATAAAATTGAATCACATGGCATTTACTCATTGACCTGTTACACGGGTGATTTGATATGTATGTCGTAAAAGATACCTTCTCCTCCTCAAATAATCATACGGGGGACACATCCAAATCTGTCATCTCTCTTCTCTCTTCATCCACAACATCCAAATCCAAATCCAATTTCACGCTCCCATGATCAAGAAACCGATTACTCAACCTCTTATTCTTCAAAATCACACCCGACTGCTTCATCAAATTAATGTACTTATTCCTCACCCGCAATAATGGATGTCTCTCAATAGCCAATTTGTCATTGTAAGCCTCCTTTAGAATTGCAGTACAAGTCTTATTCCTCAAAGACAAGTAAAACATATGGGGATGCCTCTCAAATGCCTTATGGACCTTCTGTGGCAACCCAAAATATTTCTTAAGACATAGAAGCTTCTTCCTCTCTGCTGAATGCTCAACAAAAAGACTAAGCAACTCATGAAGAAACCCCACAACACGCTTCTCTGCTATATCACTACCTGGATCCAAATGCAAAAAATCCTCATAGGGTGACACATATGGAAGCTTCTGAAACTCCTTTAACCAATCGTCAATCTTCCTCCTCAACCTTGCATCCTTACGAGGAAAAAATGGAAACTCAATTGCCTCCATTGGCTCCCCAAAATACACCCCTTTCTTCATAGCATTTTTCTGTATCACAGACAATACTTTTTCTTCACACTCAACAGCCAAACCCTTCAACCCATCTTCCATCTCCACAAACTTAAAAGACCCATCAAGATTCACTTCCAAGCACCTCAAAAAATCCTCAGGCAAACCCAAATACCACTGCATTCCCTGAATAATCTTTAAAGGCAAAACGTTTCCTTTACTCATCAATATAAACCTCTTCAGCCTATCCTTCAAATCCTCCTTACAATTCTCAAACACCCTTTTCTCCTCTCTATCAATCTCAACAGCTTCTGGGGTCAGTCTAAACCAAGGCAAGTTATATTGGGGACCTGTAAACTCTTCAAAGATTGCTGGGTATTGCCTCAAGAACCTAGCAACTTTCATGGGCACATCAAACTCTAGACCCCTTTTGGAGACTTGAGAGATTGGGATACAGCCATTGGGGTCTTGGGCTATGCAGTTTTTCAAGGAAATGACGGGTTTGAGTTGGATGGACTTGTGGATGTGGTCAATTGAATCATAGTATGGGTCTTTTTTCCACTTCATGTAAACATCTACATAGTGGGATTTTTGGGTGTGTGAATAAGGAGGGTTTTGGGGGTGGTACAGGTAGGAAAAGATTGGTTTTTGAGAGTGGGAGAGTAGTTTTTTGAGGGTTTTGGAGGTGGGGTTGTTGAGAAACATAGAAAGGGATTGAAATGGATGGCGCAGATGAAGAGGCAAGAGGGGTCGGGTGGCAGTGACGGGTGGCGAGAGGAGTTGGAGAAGAAGAAGAAGAAGAAGAAGAAGAGAGAAAATATAGACAGACAGAGAGTGGAGTTCACTAGTTCACAATTCAGATCCTCGTGTTTGGAATCAAAGCTGTACGTGTCGAGAACAAGATCATAGAATAGAAGCGTGATACGCTAGATTTTGTTTTTGTTTTCTTTTCTAAACGGCTAGGGTTATACTTATACCTCGATACAGTGTAATTAAGGTGAAGAAGACAATCTTAGACAGGTCTTCTTTATTTTTTATTTTTTATTGTTTTTAAAAGTTTTACTTCACATCAAATAAAACAATGCATTGTGTTTTTTTTTTTATTATTATTATTTTTTTTATTTAGAAACGACAAATCACTGCAAAAAAAACTAGAACTATCTCGGCGTTTTTAAACCCGCCGGGATAGCCCCAAAATCTAAATTGAAAATAATTGTATTCAGCAAAAAAGAAAAAAATGGTTAATGTGTGATCACTTGAGAAATTATGTAATTAGTATCGTTGCACAATTCACTTACTTTGGGACATTGTTTAAGTGGGTTTCTTTCAACCACTCACAAGTATGCTTCAGCTGTTCAACATTCATTTTCAAATCGTTAGGCCTCGTCTTCTTCATGCATTCATAGGTCATCCTAATTAATCTGGATCAGCCATGATCTACAAAGCCAATGACATAATATATGTATAAAGACTGACCACTTAACAAAACTATACAAATATAGTAAAAATAAACAGAAGCCCATTAACGGCCCCCCCTCTTTTTTTTTTTAATATCACCATGATCTTTATTTAAGTGGGTTGGTAAATTAGCTTGGACAAGATTACCAATGTCTAGAGGAACAAATTTTATCCAGATTAATAAAAAATAAATAAAAATCTTACCTTCTTAGCTAAAATATGTGCTACAATATTACCTTATCTATAAGTATGAGAAAAAGAAAAACTCTGAAAATAGTTAACTAAGGACAGGTATCTCTTACTAAGTGACCAAAAGTTGAACATAACATATCACCTAACAAAGAGAATTGATAATCTTGCTAAAAATTCGAGTGACTATTCCCAATTTCTTGAGCGAACAAAATTACTCCTGTCTGAAATTCCATTAATTTAAACATGTAAAAAAGTACAAATGAGAGTTGTAGTTAGAGTCCTAATCATGCCCAATACGATTAGATTTCAAATATATCAGGATAACTTGAAATGAGGTCAACATAAATGGACCGAGTTTTGCCAGATGAAACTGGCACAGACAACAACTATTAATGTTTTCTAAGATATCCAATTCTTTAATTTCAGAATTTCTTCAAATAAAAAAATGGTAGCTAATCTAATTAACCAAATACGGTTTACAACATTAGCAAATTTATATAATAGATTTGAGAGAATAAGGACACAGATTATATAATCTATTTTAGAAACAACCCAACCTCAAGGGTAACTTTGATGGATCCAATGAACCTGGAAATTTGTAGTGATCAAACAGAGAGAGAGAGAGAGAGAGAGAGAGAGAGATTTGTGTGTGAATGTGGATCTTGATGTTTTGTGCTTGATTCTAGTATATAAAGAAATGAAAAAGAACTAAGTGCCTAAAAAACCTAGAAAACACTTTGAGGAAAAAATTCTTAACCCAAATATCAAATTTATTCAAAATCCCAAATATGAAAAAAAAAAAAAAAAAAAATTCTACTAGAAGAAGATAGCAAGAGAAGAGTACAATGATAGCAATGGAGGATAGAGATATCACAACTTGTTGAGGTGAATTCACAAGTTCTGAATTCCTATCGAGAATCCATTATCTTCCTACCTAATCTTGCCTCTCTTTTTCCCTCAAATCTTTTGTTCTTTAGATTTCAGACACAAAACACACATACAAAAAAGAGAGTCTATGGACACAAAATTTGCCACACACACTACCACAACTCATGCATGTGTTAATTGATGATTGGATTATTTATCACTAAATACCAATGGTAATCCCATATGTAAGTGATGTAATCTAATTACAAGTTGACACATGTGCAAGTTGTGGTAAAGTTTGTGGTAAACTATGTGTCCCTAGAATAGTTGCACAAACCATCCTACTTGTGTCATTCACACATTCTAGTGTTTTTCTTCTTTCTTGCTTCAAGTGTTTCATTAAAAAATAAAAAAATAAAAAGGTATTTTCAAATTAGTGACTCCAAAATAAAAAGGATCAAATGGTTAGTGATTCCAAAATGTATGGTCCAATAAGGTATTTTCAAATTAACTGTAAATTAAAAAGATAAAAAGACCAAATTAGCTTCTACTAACATGCATAGATCAAATTGATAGTGAGCCGAATATAGGGACCAAAATGGCTTTATCTTTATTTTTTTTTAAAAGGTGCATCCTGTCAGGTACCATGGCCAAGAGATGAAAAAACCTCTGATATGAGTCCGAATTTAGTAAGGATGGGGTATAAAACCCACGTTTTATACCATCCAATAAAAGATTGCCATATCAGCATTTTACTTAAAATTAAATGCATCTTACCACACTTAATAACATCTCAATAAACTCCCAATTTGTTTGGATTTATATATGGGTATTAGAATTGATTGTGTGTAGTTGTGCTTATTCTTAAATATGTGAAAGATGATGTGGGATGTTTTGATAGGAGGGGTAAACCATTGGTTTTACACCACATCCTTATAGAATTTAATCTATAAAAAAAAAGTGTATTGGTTGTGCTATGAAGTCCTTAAAAAGGGACAAAAATGCAACCAAGAAAAATATGCAACCATATTTGCCGATACTCTTTTTTGGGCATCCCATGGCCAGTAATTTGTTTTTAGGTGGAGCCTGAGAGAATCAAATAGAGCAGCCCATGTACTAGTTTCTTGGTGCCTTGGGAAAAATTTATCTAGTTGTTTTGTTCAGGGTTATGCTCCTAGCCCTTTTATGGATGTAATTAATTTAGACCAACTCCATGTTGTATTTACTACTTGGACCTTATTTCTCTGTGTTTGTTAATAAAATTTTCTGTTCATAAAAAAAAAAGACAAAAAAGAACCCCACCCAAAAGATCAACCTATTTACTTTTTGGGGACATTAATATAAGTTTGTCATGTGCTGAACAAAACAAAATGCTCGACAAATATACTATAAAGTGGTCGATCCCCTCTATTATGTATAGTAATGGTAACAACGAGAATAAAGGGCAGAACTTAGATATGGTACCTTAATTGTTTAAGTTCCCCTTTTATATTTTAGACACTTGTCTAATTAGTTAAATTAGCAAACAAATGTTACAAGACCCATCTCCTTTGGAGATTTTTTTTCCCATGATTTTAGCAACTATTTCGTTGGTTGGCATGTTTTTGAAACATTTTAGTAAACTAGCATTTACGCCTTTGAGACTCGAGTTCAGTGAAGAAACTCAAGTCTTAGAAGAAGAAGAAGAAGAAGAAGAATCTAGCACAACCTAGCACGATTTAAAGAAGAAGAAGAAGAAGAAGAAGAAGAACCCAGCGTGATCTAAAGAAGAAGAAGAAGAAGACCCATAACCCTAGCACTCATAAACCCATAACAAACAGCAAGAACTTGAGTATCAGAGACTCAAGTTCCACGTGGATTTTTTTGTTCCACATCAGATTGCCACCACTTGGAACTCGATGCTTAGGACTCAAATTCCTTTACTAAACTCGAGTTTTAGAGCCTTGAGATGCCAGTCTACAAAATAGTTTTGCAAACTTGACAGCTAACTAAATGATTTTGAAAATTATGTTAAATGTCAAAAAAATTCCATCTCCTTTTGTTATCTTCTCCTTCTTTTTTTCCCTTGGCCTATGAGAAAGCAGATAGATTCTTCAAGTTATAAATCTAAGAAAGCTTCTTCAATTTAGACCTATTTGACACTAAATCTGAGAAGGCTTCAGTATAATCATTCTTTGGTTTTTTTGTCCTTATCTTTTTCTTCGAAATCCTCTCATCTTTTTATGGCTTACCTGAAATCCACACTTTTCCTCACTACAGCTTTCTCCCTCTAAAATTTGTCCTTGTAGTTGTTTCTTTCTTCTTCTTTTTTTCTCCAAGAGAAATCATACATGCATTGGTGATTTTGAGTGCAAGTTTGGCTCCTCACTCAAATCTTAGCAGCACAAGAAGCTTTGGTGGAGGCTTTGCTAAAGGCTAAGGAGTTTGGCTTTGGCAGTATCATTGCTCTTACTAATTATGATAATTTGACAAAGGTTTGTAATGGTGACAAAAAACCACAATGGCAAGAAAGGTTGCTGTTGACAGATCTACAATGCCTCAGAAGTTAGGGCCTAAACTTGCCTACCATATTTGTACCCAATTTTGTTTTATACCCTACTTTTGAATTAGCTGTACAAGCAGCCAAAACTCCAATTAATCACAATTGGGGTCACCCAGAACTTTGTAATGCTTGCCTTTTTGTATGCTTATAGCATTAGTATCAAAAAAAAAAAAAAGGAGTACATCATTATAACTATTTGGTAGCTAGATATCTGAAACACAAGCAAGCATTTACAAGAATTACTAACAAAACAATCCAAGAATTTAAAAACAAAAATGAAAACCACCATAGACATTTGCATAGTAAAATGTAATCTTTGTTTGCATTATACACTTTCATACTAAAATTTGTAAGAATCTAAACTAGCTTGAACTCAATATACATGAATTTGGATCTTTAAAAAAATGTAAACTCCTCTTAAATCTGTGTTTGCCATGCTGTATACCATTTCAAATAGCTCCACCACAACATTAGTGTGTATCTATGAGAGCTAAAACTCAACATATATTTCGTTCCAATCTGCAATATACATTTTCAAACTAAAATTTGTAGGAATCTAAACTAGCTTGAACTTAATATACATGAATTTGATTATTTAAAAAAAGGAAAACTCCCCTTAAATCTGTGTCTGCCATGCTGTACACCATTTCAAATATCTCCAGCACAAAATTAGTACATATCTCTGAGAGCTGAAACTCAACATACATTTCATTCCAATCTGAAGCATAACAATGTCTCCTTTTCTTTAGTGTATCATAGTGATACTTCCTGAAATGCGAAAGGAAGTTTCTAAAGACCCTGAGATGCTCCCTTGCTGCTTTTCCAAATTTTGGATGGATGTAATAATTTCCCTCATCATCTGTGTGGAGAAAGTTATGAAAGGGACCATTAGAAGGAAGAAGTTCTCTCCAATCCCCCAAACTTCCATTCATCTCCATGAGTTTCAAGCTAATGTAGTAATCAACATGATCATTCTCCAAAAGCCTATGAAGCCAGAAAATAAATTCTACCATTTTCTCGTAATGCCACAAAGAAGGATGTTTGATAATATGTAACCAATTAGAAACGCTCCCATCACAATTTCCAATTAGAGCACACAAAAACTCGAGATCATGTGCATAATGTTGTTGAGGCACACCAGCTAAAATTTTGTCAAAAATGATACTCAGCATATCTTTAATGTCCCCTTTCTGTGTTTTAGTGGAAATGTCACCATCCACTATCTTATGAACCAGCATTACATTGAAATTTCCTCCAAGATCCTTATGTAATAAGTAATTTTCTTCAAACTTATGTGAACTGTGAATCCTCCTCCTAGAAGCATGGAACTCAGAAACAAACATAATAACTGCTTTGATTAGTTTACATGCACTGTGATGGGGACGATTTGCACCCCAGGCATTATACGTTTTCAACCAGTTGTCTGTGTTCTCCTCCAACTAGTTCTTTGACGTTAACTCATAGTTGGGATGCGAAAAGGATTCATATGCAGCATACAAATTTGAATCAATCCTTTTTCCTCTTCCTTATTCGATCCATATCTGCTGAACTGGGCATCATTAAACATTAGATAAACTAGTTGAGTTTCCGTACGAGGTGCAGTGCAACTTATTATTAGTTTTCTCCAATATTTCGATAAGTTTTTCCAAAAATCTTGTAACTCAACTGATTGACACCTCAATTTCCAATAAAAATATTCAGGATTCAGATCCCTACCCCCAACTATCGATATATAAAAAAGATATTTCAATAAATTTCATTGTAAAAATTGTAATCTTTAGTTATTTTATATATAGACAAAATAGAAATACACTAAGAGTAGTATAGTGGTGATTTGATCATTCTATATATATATGTGTTTATAAATTGAAAATTGCATGATATAGTAGCTAATATAGATAGACATGTTTCATGTCTACTTAAAAATGTATATATCTTTCAATTGTATTATTGATTGTGTGTTACTAAATTTCTTTTTTCCCTTTTTGTTGGACATGGTTTCAATTGTTGCAAAAACAACTAAATTTGTGTAAAAATACCATATTTCAAATCAATTGTTTCTCAAATAAAAAAAACTAATTGTTTCTCATATAGATCTTAAAATAATGATATTAAAACTTCATTATGCTTAAAATAATTAATATAACAAAATAAACATATTTATTATATTAGTAATCTTTCTAATTACATAGAATACATACTACAGTGTTAGTTTTACACAAAGAAGTTAGGAAATTTAAAGGATTAAGATTAATTTTAGTGGATTCACAAATATTTATTTATTTTTTATGGCTTTAATGAAAATTGTTGTCAAAACAACTAAACATGAGTAAGAATGTCATATTTTAAATTTATTATTATTATTCCAACTAAAAATTATTTTCTATATAGAGTTTATGAAAATAATCATATAAATTCATTTAATATAAATAATTAATGCACAACAATAAATAATTAATATATGCATTTACTCTATTGGCTAATTCAATGAACTAATACTTTAATATAAATGCAAACTTTGTTGAAGTAGAAAACTAAATAAAAAGAACTTCAAAAAATGCGCCACATGACATAATCTCATACTCTTTAACATGAGGTCTCTGCTTTTATATATATTGATATTGATGATTGGTTGATTGATTGCCTTGCCAACTAGTTAAATCCAATAGGACGAGAGAGAGAGAGAGAGAGAGAGAGAGAGAGAGAGAGAGAGAGAGAGAGAGAGAGAGAGAGAGAGAGAGAGAGAGAGAGAGAGAGAGAGACGCATAAATAAATAAACAGACTCTACAAATGAGCCAAACTAAACGCACAATTTTGGAAGTTTCAAATTAAATCCTGAATTTAAGATTGTTGTAAATTAAATCTTATAGTGTCACTAAATTCAAATCGATCTTGAATTTTCAACATCGTATTAATTTTTTTTTTTATACAAGATAAAATTTTTACTTTTGTCTAATTTAAGTGTATATGTGTATGAAGCTTTCTCTTAGAGACTTGAAACCTGACCCTTACCCATTACACCCACAAGCATTTATACTTGTAGAGTAACCATTGCATCAAGGGTGCGCGGTGGTACATTGTATAAATTTAAACCCTGAACTCTTCAAATTTGATTTAGGGGGCTTGATTTCCAGGAGTTTAAATTTATAATTAATTAGGCCCTCCAGTTGTTTCAAATAAACACATTTATGGGTCAAATTATCTCTCGCCTACTATGGAATTATGAAGAGAGAGAGAGAGAGAGAGAGAGAGAGAGAGAGAGTTGAGTTATAGTTTGCATTATTAAGAGGCAGCAGCATTATGAAGGGAATAGGGGCACTACATATAAAGGGAATAGTCACCATGATAAGTACGCCATACCAATTAGGCATATAGTATGTGGTATGTTCTGTTGTCAGATACTTTGAGAAAGTTGATGTTTTATATGCAAAACCATGAGCATATGTGTGTGTGTGTGTCTGCAATCTACGTAGTTTCTTTTAGCCTGTGTTACTGTGTTAGGATTAAAACTTTGGGCATTATTCAGCCCTTAATTCAATTTGTTTTGTACTTACACACAAAAGGAGGAGTTGGTATTTAGTGTCACCGTTAGCGGGAGAAGAAGGGAGAGCTTATTATAACACTATTAGGTTGGAACCCACTTCTCCAGAAAGTGAGAGAAAGAGAGGAGTATGGCTTTTTATCATGGAATTTCAATCATATTATTCTAGTATGATCCTTCTTTAGAATACTGAACAGAGACAAATGCATGAGAGGTAATGATGCAAAAATCCAAGATGCAAATCCATTTCTCTTGAGGAACATAAATGCAGTATGAGTTAAAGCTCTTCTGTCCATAGCATCATCGTGGGCATCTTGCAATTGATAGAATATAAACTATAAAGTAGAACACTACTTACAACACAAAAGGATGTTTATTCCCAGCATAACCAAATTCTTCCTAAAGGCTGAAATGTACAGTTAGTTAAAAAACTCCCACTAAAAAAAAATCTTTTCCTCACTCAAAGGATGAATAAAGTTTTACCCAAATCAAAAGAGAAAATGAAACACATCAAGATTCAATAAAGAACCCCACAGATACAGAAAGATTCCATTTCCAAATTCTTGAGAACAGAGCAACACAAAGCCTTAAAATGCACATTATAGAGATAACAGTGAGCTGCACATACCTCTCACGGTGAATCAGTGGTTTTGATTGGCTTCAAAAAGCTAGTATTTGGCTGCAAACCCAAGACTGAGAGAGCAAATTTAAAGAGGCAAGGTTGAGAGGGAAAAAGGAGTTCATGTATATACGTTGATAATGAGAGGGAAAGAAACTTTGTTTATAGTTGGTGTTGTATAGTTTTGGAATCTTTGTATATTCTATTACCCAAACCCTGTTTCCATTTTGGGTTGGGAAGTACACATGACGAACGGCTTGGGTCGGGCCAGGTTGTCTTAATAAACGGGTTAGAAAGCATCAAGCATGTTGACCCATAATGATACATTTTGATTTTTGATTTTTGATTTTTGATTTTTGATTTTTTTATAAAAATTTAAAAAAAAATCTAAAAAATTTTGGCCTTTAAATTTTAGCGTGGAAAAACATGAGGAATGTTATGTTCACAACATTTTCATAATACTTTCGCAACAAATATTAGGTGATATATTATTATTTGTTGTTACGGATGGACAAAAAAGTAATTTAGGTTTTGAAATTTAAATTAGAATTGATAACAACTTACTACGTATGATTTGTTATGAAAATGTTATGAAGATATTGTAAACGTAACGCTTCTCTAAAATAGTCTTTTGACAATTTATAGTCTTAATGGCTTTTGCTTCAGTAGTTTTAACGGCTTCAATTCACAAAGTTATGTAGGTTTTAGTTCATTTGGACTGATAGCATTGCTGTTGGCCAGTGAATTTTGTTGTGCTTGACATAGTTGAACGGATCCCATGTTAGTGTGGGTGTATTCTAATCACTTGTACTTTTTTTTTATTTTTTATTTTTATATATTATATTTTATGAGATTTGTATTTTATTACTGGGTTTATAGACTATTATAAACTTCTTGTGCCAATATGACCAAGTATCATTGTTTGGCAAAATATATAGATTTACCATTGTTTGTGAAATAATTAGGGATCTACCACTTTTTTTAAACTCGAGATTGTAAAACTCGAGTTCCATGGAAAAATTTTGATGTATCTCAAGTTCTAGGAATTCGAGTTCCATAAAAAAATACCATGACAAATATGAAAACTATTTTTTCAAAGAACTCGAGTTTTTGAAACTTGAGTTACATGGCAAATTTGAGTTTCAAAAAAGTGGTAGATTACTAAATATTTTGTTAACAATGTAAAGTGAGAGAGAAAGACTGAATAGTTTGTATATTAATATGTATGAAATAATGTACAATAGAGAGCCTTATATAGGCTAGATATGTGTGCAGTACAAGTAAATGGAGTAAACTACAAGTACAGTATACTGGGCTAAGCCCAATGAGCTAAACTAGTCTAAGCTATACGCCATACACTAACATCCCCCCTCAAACTCGAGGTGGCAAGGAGGAAGCCAACTGGAGTTTGGATATAAGATCTCGAAGACGACCAGGCGGGTGAGTCTTGGTAAAGATATCAGCAGGCTGGTCAGCAGAGGAGATGGAGAATAACTGGAGATTTCCTTTCTTAAGATGCTGGCGAGTGATGTGGCAGTCGATCTCAATATGCTTAGTGCGTTCATGGAAGACATCATTATGAGCAATGTAGATAGCACTACGATTGTCACAATAAAGAGGAGTGGCAGTGGGCTGTGGAGCATCCATGTCAGCCAAGAGCCAGCGAAGCCAAACAAGCTCACAAGTGGTGTCGGCAAGAGCACGATACTTAGCCTCAGTACTAGAACGGGAAACCACATCCTGCTTCTTGCTGCGCCACGAGACCAGAGAAGTACCTAACAGGAAACAGAAACCTGTGATAGAGCATCGATCAGTCGGATCACCTGCCCAGTCAGCATCTGAATAAGCATGAAGCTCGAGAGAAGATCGAGAGGAGTAATGCAGACCATGATAAAGTGTGCCTTTGACATATCGAAGAATCCGAAGAACAGCAGCATAGTGGACAGAACGAGGTGCATCCATGAACTTACTAACCATACCCACGGCATGTGAAATATCTGGACGAGTAACAGTGAGATAGATCAAACTGCCAACCAACTGACGATAGCGAGTAGCATCGGATATAGGTTCACCGTCCAAGGGTGTGAGCTTTGCATTGTATTCCAAAGGAGTGGAAACAGTCTTGTTATCAGTGACACTGGCTTTGGAGAGAAGATCAGAAGCATATTTAGCCTGGGAAAGATAGTATCCATTAGAGGATGAGGTAACCTCAAGCCCAAGAAAATAGCTGAGAGTGCCCAGATCTTTCATCTCAAAATGCTGACTAAGGAAGTTCTGAAGAGAGTAGATACCTGCAGAATCATCTCCAGTAATAATCATATCATCAATATAAAGAAGAATAAGAGTGATACCAGCAGAGGATCTTCGAACAAAGAGAGCAGTGTCATGAGGACTCGAAGTGAAACCCTACTGAGCAACAACTGAGCTAAACTTTTCAAACCAAGCTCGAGAAGCCTGCTTGAGGCCATAAAGAGCACGGCGAAGGCGGCAAACTTGATTGCCTGAGTGTGGATAGCCAGGGGGTGGTTGCATGTACACTTCTTCATGGAGGTCTCCATTGAGGAAAGCATTCTTCACATCCATTTGATAAAGAGGCCAACGGCGAACAGCAGCCACAGCAATGAGACATCTAACAGATGTAAGACGAGCAACAGGAGCAAATGTTTCCTCATTGTCAATACCATACTCCTGAGTAAAGTCCTTGGCAACTAGGCGAGCCTTGTATCGTTCAACAGATCCATCAGCCTTGGTCTTGATCTTGTAAACCTACCTACAACCTACTACAGACTGACCAGGAGGCAAATCAACCATATCCCACGTGTAATTCTTATGAAGGGCATCTAGTTCTTCATTCATAGCTTGCTGCCAAAGAGGGTCAGTATGAGCCTCACGATAGGTGTGAGGTTCATAGAGAGTGGCAAGGGCAAAAGAGCAATGGTAATCAGTGAGATAAGGGGGAGGAATGCTTACCCAAGTGGAACGACGAAGTTCAGGACCAATAGGAGACTCAGGAGAGGGTGGTGCCATAGGATCCAAGACAGGCGGGTCATATGCCGGAGACAGAACCGGAGATGAGTCGTCTGGAGAGGCAGTCGATGCTGAAGAATCCTCCACAAGTTCAGGATATAGAGGGAGGAAAAGATCAGTAAAAATGGGAGACTCTGAGGAAGAAGATGTAGGAAACTGCTGAAGACTCGTGAAAGGACGATGTTCCCAAAACTCAACATGACGGGAGACACGAAGGCGATGAGAAATGGGATCATAGCAGCGAAATCCCTTTTGAAACACACCATAACCAAGGAAACAACAGAGACGAGTACGAGGTTGGAGCTTTGTTCATTCATGAGGAGGAAGAGAGACAAAACAAGCACAACTAAAAACCCGAAGAGAGGAGTAGTCAGGAGTTTGACCATAGAGAAGCTCAAATGGTGATTTGTTGTGTGTAGTTGGTGAAGGAATACGATTAATAGTGTGCACAGTAGTGAGTGCGGCCTCACCCCAAAATCGCTCAGGAAGAGAGGCAGAAATGAGAAGGGTGCGGACAATATCAAGAATGTGACGATGTTTTCGTTCTGCACGACCATTTTGTTGAGAGGTGTAAGGACAAGACCGCTGAGGAAGAGTACTATGTCTGTCTAAAAAGGATAGGAAAGATTTATCATTATATTCTTGAGCATTATCTGATCGAAAAATTTTAACTGTGCGATTGAACTGTGTTTCAATCATTTTATGAAATGTTTGGTAAATAGACACAAGTTCAGACCTATGGTGAAGCAGCTAAATCCAAGTATACCGAGAAAAATCATCCACAAATATGACAAAATACTTAGATCCCCCCTCAGTGGGAACAGGTGTAGGACCCCAAATATCAGAATGTATAAGATCAAAAGGGGCAGAAGAAAAGGAGTCACTTTTATTAAATGGCAATTTTGTTTGTTTGCCAAAATGACAGGAAGTACAATCAAATTTTGAAAACTGAATTGAACCTAAATGACCTTGAGAAACTAACAATTGAAGACGAGATAAGGATGGATGACCAAGACGAGCATGCCATAGATCAGGTGAGGAGGTGACAGTGGTAGCAGCTGCAGAAACAACTTGTGAAGGAATCTTCAAGTCATGAACCTCAAACATGCGACCAACCTTACGGCCTGTCCCAAGCACTTGACCCGTACGGGGATCCTGCGCATCCACACCATGATTAGTAAATAGAAGATCTACGCCTAATTCGCAAAGTTGACCAACAGAAAGCAAATTAAGGGATAACTTTGGAATATGAAAAGTGTCACTAAGGGATAAACAAGGAGAAGAGATTGTTCCTTTATGACTAACAGGCATAGGAGTTCCATCAGCAGTGTAAATGGTGATTGGTTGTTCTAAGGGTGCCTTATCAGAAAATTGGGATTCATCAGGAGTCATATGGTTACAACATGCAGTATCAAAAAACCAAGGTTGTTTACCTGAGGTGACAGAAAGGGCAGTGGAAGTGCGGGATAAAACCTGTTGAACAACTGCCTCAATATCAGCCGTAGTAAGTGAGGAAGCCAAAGATGGACCTGTAGGAACCGATGGATCTGAAGGACATACAGCAGCTGCCTGAGGAAGAGAAGCTTTATTCTGCTCTTGCACAAATTTCTGTAGCTTACGACAAACAGAGATGTCATGGCCTTTGGCACGACAAAACTTGCAATGAGCACCTTTGGAAGACTGAGAGGTGGGACGTCCGAAGTTTATTCGCGGAGGAGCAGTGAATGCAACAATGGGAGGCTGTGGTGAGGGTGTAGCTAAGACATGATCAGATGATGTCATGTGATAAGTGGGCCGACGATTCTCCTAAAAAATGAGCTCCTTTATTGCAGCATCAAGAGAAGGAGTAGGAGACCGGCTAATTAGAGAAGCTTGAGTAGGCTCAAAATCCTCACGTAAACCCATCATGAAGTGCATAAATCTATGGCGATCCCGATATTTGACAAAGAGCTCAATGTCCTTAGAACACACCAGTGGAGGATCTGCAGCAGAGAGTTGTTCCCACATAGTAGAAGTCTGAGAATAAAAATCAGAAATAGACTGACCTGTCTCTTGGCGCATTTGATAAAGTTTTGATTCAATGTGAAACTCCAAGCTTGAATCATTAGTGCAGTTATAACGATCGGCCAAAAATTTCCAAGCAGCCTCAGCAGTTTCAAGACGAGGAAGAAGATTATGAATGGAGGGAATAGAGGTATTGATAAACCCAGATAAGATCTTACTCTGAATACTCTCCCATTCTTCTATACGTTCTTCATAATCATCTGTTGGAACAGCAGTCTTGGAAGACTCTTCAGTAGCTGTGGCTTTGGACTTAGGGTTTGGTACTGGCTTAGGAATTGAACCAGTCACATATCTCCACAGTTTACGACCCTTGAGAAAGACGGTCATATTCTGAGACCATGCATGATAGCTAGTAGGACCATCCAACATGATGGTGATAGGACGTATGATATCTCGTTCACTTTGTTGAGCCATAATGAAGAAAATGACCAAAAAGTGAGATTTAGATACCTCAAATACAGAAACGGAGCCCAAAATCAGAATCTACGCGAAAAACTGAGCAAGACAGGTCCTGTTGAAAATTTTTGACTTGGTCAACGGTCAACGGTCAGAGTCAACGGTCAAAGTCAACGGGCAGGTCTGATCCAGTCAACGGCTGACGTGTGCTGACGTGGCAGGGTGACGTCACACTAGGGCTGACGTGGCAGTTTGCGAAACGCAGCTGGCGCGTGGGGCGCGTGTAGAACGTTTGGTCTGGCGCGTGAGGCGCGTGAGTGAGAGAGACGGCGCGTGGCGGCGCGTGCTCGTGAGGCAGAAACTTCAGGCGGTGCGTGGGGGCGCGTGTGAAGTGTTTTTTGGCCGTTCTTGGTTGGGTTTTGCTCGGGATTGTCTGTTCTGTCACTCAATGCCTTTGCTTTGACAGTTGGATGAGCAGAACAATGAGATCCGAGAGTTGCTGGACTGTGGGCGTGACGGCGGTGACTCGCTTCTGACAGTGGCTACTGGATGAAGGCGAGGGCAGCGGAAGAACGCCGGAGATGTCCACAGGAACCAGAAAGTCAGAGGATTGGCTCTGATACCATGTTAACAATGTAAAGTGAGAGAGAAAGACTGAATAGTCTGTATATTAATATGTATGAAATAATGTACAATAGAGAGCCTTATATAGGCTAGATATGTGTGCAGTACAAGTAAATGGAGTAAACTACAAGTACAGTATACTGGGCTAAGCCCAATGGGCTAAACTAGTCTAAGCTATACGCTATACACTAACATATTTCACAAACAATGGTATATTGTTAGATATTTTGCCAAAAAGTGCTATATGGCCATTTTGACCAAACTTCTTGTGTCGTCTATGATTGTTTTGTTTTGTTTTGTTCGTTCAGTTTGAGCTTAACTTTATTGGATCTGGTTAATGTATATGTATACATTAATCATTCATTTTAAGAAACTTTTATAAGAAATTGAAAAGGTTGAAAATAGAATAAACCATGTAGGAAGTAGGAACACAAATAAATGACTTCCGGTCATGGACCATAAGAAATTTCTTCCCTCTTGCCAAAAACTTAAAGAGTGAAACTGTGAAAGTCAAACCACAAGCAATTATGTCTGGCCTGCAATGAAAAACTTACACTTAACCCACCAAAAGTCCCATGAATTTTGATGAACAGCTAATGGTAAAATTATGGTAGATTATAAATATATTTCTTTTCTTTTTCTTCCTCTTGAATGCCTTTTCACCAATTGTTGCCAATCTATAAAATTCTCCAGTTGAATGCTATTAAACTAGCAATGTTTTAAGCATCCATTTGTAGGGGCAAACAACCGGGTTACTGGGAATCTTCTTTTTGGATCAAACAGAATGCTGCTACAAGGACCATAGGGTCACCTAAGATACAAGAAGTTTTTAAGAGGTCAGAATTTCGGGTCTTGGTATTCAGGAATAGTAAGTTTACTAGAGTTTCAATTAAAGGTTGACCTTCAAAGTTCAGACAAAAAGAAAATAAAGGTTGATCTATACTCATTTGGAATTGGATGGATTAAAAGACAAAAGTAGTGATGCCCTTGGCGCTATTGATCCTCTTTAAGTTCTTTAACATCTCAACCACAACCACACAGCCACACAGGCCTAATGTTGATGCGATTTTGGTTGACATTAATTAGGATGGTGCTAATTTCTTTTCCTTTTTGGCGTATTAGCCATGTTTTTCACAAGGAAAACCAACGAGCTGCTATTTTTTTCTTTGACTGGAAAGATTCCCAGCTCTGTTTTGCGCGCGGTAGCAGATGGCTTTGGAGCCTCTTTAACCTATCCAGATTATTATACAAGTTTTGACGTCATTCATCCAGTGAGGGAGAGAGGTGATTGAAATTGAATACTGCTAAAGCTACAACAATTTTACTACAAATATATTTACAAACTAATGTGAAATAAACATGATTGGTAGATTTACAATCTAAAAACTTATGATCTGCTGGGTGGCTCAGCATGAGAAGGAGGGATCCTTAACATCACTCCCAAAATAAACACCAATTGGTTAGAGTAATTCTAGGATGCTACAAACATAAACTTTACAAACTAACATGCTACCAATCACAAAAATAATTCAAATATTCATTTATTATGTTATTTAAGTTGTACAATTATATTCTTGTCACATCAATTTGTACGTTTTTTTGTGTTAAAATTTATGGTAGCATTAACATTTTCGATTTGGGTATATAAGTGTGTCATGTTCCAGTTAGAGCAAAGCACACATTCGTATGTCAATGATTTGATGGAATTTACGTGTATATATTTTCAAAAATATATGAGTCAAGTCTCATATTGTAGGCATAATGATTGCATATTAAAGTTATATCAACATCCCTTGATTTTTTTTTTTTGAGAACATCCCTTGATTTATACATTGGGCGTATTCAATTTTTAAATACCAATAATCAAATTGCTAGATTCACAGCCAAGAAACAACGTATTTGTTAGCAAAGTTTTGGAGATTGAGAATGAAATAGAAACTAAAAAGCATTTTAGCTGAAAATACCCCCGAGTTTTAGCTTTAAAAGAAACTAGCCATAGACCCACCAATGCGTGGGAATATATAAATATTATATGATTGGGTGTAGTATATGAAAAGTAATAATTAATTCAAGTATTATCTTTACAAAAAAAAAAAAAAATCTATAAAGTATTTTTTTTCTTTTTATATCTACAAATATATCATATTATTATTTTTTGTATGTTTGATTAATATTTTTCTAAGGTGAACTATATTTTCTTCTCTCTCTCTCTCTCTCTCGGATTTTTTTCTTTCTTATAATTCTATTTAAGGTTGATGGCTTTTTTTAAAAAAAAAATGTGTTATGATATTATGTTATTTTAATTTCTCATTACAAAGTCTTCTCTCTCCCTTTTATATAGTTTCACTTGAATTTTGATTTGGGTTAATACTTAGTTTTTTTTTAGGTAATAAGAGTAATATTATCATGATGAAAAAAAAAAAAAAAAACCAAAGAAAAAACAAAACAACAACAAACAATATCAAAGAAAAAATAACCCAAGGGACAATTCTAAGAGTAGAAAGAAACTCAATGATAGAAAAACAATTCAAAGCACCTAAAAATGCCTACCAATTTTTTGGGTGATAAATTATTATAAAGTCTATCTTTTATTCCTTTTGTTTCATCTTAATTTTGGTTAAGATAATATTGTAAATTTGTAATGAATTTATACTATTATAATAATCGCATTGCCATTAGGGTGTGATTCATTAAGGTTTGTTGCCATTTCAAATTCCCATTGTAACCCCTAAAACCTCCAATTACACATTCCATTCTTCACTTAAATGTAATATAATTTATTATGTTCTTCACTTATAGAGTTGAAAACCACATCCGTCTAGAATTGGAAAAGAATCAGGCAGTGGCGGAGCTAGAATTTTAGTCTAGAGGGGGCAAAATTAAAAAAATATATTAAAAGTAAAATTAATCTAAAAAATATTAATCAATAATAATAACAAAACAATGGTAAGAAAATATGAATATATTTCATAGTATTAAAAAAAAAAAAAACAAACAAAAATAACCAATTCATAGTCATAGCTACAACAAATTTTACAAATTGATGTGGTAAAAATGTGAGTAGTGTTACTTGAACAATATAATGAATATATGTTTGAAATTATTTTTTGTGATTGGTGAGATACTAATTTGTAAGACGTAAGTTGTAAAATTTATAATATTTCTAGCATCACTTAATAATAAAATGCTATGAAATGTATCACAGTGAAAATGGTAAAAATAAAGATATTAAATAAAAAATAAAAAGTAGTGAAATAGGTGCAAGACAGACAAAAACTGCTTATGAGAATAGTAAAATGGTGAAGAGGTTACATGGTTCGGGAGAATAACCTTTTCTTCCTTTCTTTTTCCTAGGTCACTTTCAAGTGGGTGTCCTTTTTTTTTTTTTTTTTTTTTTTTTTTCTCAATGTCTCAGGGACTAACTAGAGTAGACTATGCAAGGATGTTTTAGGAGTCAGAGGGGGCAGGTGCCCCCCCTCGCCCCCCCTCTGGCTCCGCCCCTGGACTCAGGTATCATCTTTGCATCACAATATTTGCTTAAATTTATAGATGATTGTCCCTTGAAGTTTAGAGTAATTCGGATTGTTTACAATATTTGAATGGAATCACCTCTATCTCTAATTGTATTGTATCATTACTCTCACTCAAATTGTTGGATGAATTAATGAAATACTTGATTCATGCTCTACACCCCCAAAACCCATTAAAATAGGTTTAGACTTTAACTGAGATGAAGTGAGGTAATATTCAGGTAGAATCTGAGTTTTTGGGCTTCAAGGAAGGTATAAGCTTTAATTTTTTTCTCTTTGTTTAACGTTTTAATTAGATAATATTAAAATATTATTAGAATTTATATTTTAATATAATGGGGTCTTCAACCTTGGATGCTGTAGGTATGGGAGACGTCCGGATATTGTTGTCCAATGGATCTGTTTGGTTACTGGAGAAGGTTCAACATATTCCTGACCTGAGGAGGAATATGATTTCTGTTGGACAACTTGATGATGAAGGGCATGTAATACTATTTGTTGGTGGTACTTGGAAGGTTACAAAGGGAGCCAGATTATTGGCTCATGGAAAGAAAACTGGTACTCTATATATGACCTCAAGTCCAAGAGACACAATTGCAGTTGCTGATGCAAGTACTGATACAAGCTTATGGCACCGTAGACTTGGTCACATGAGTGAGAAAGGGATGAAGATGCTGCTGTCAAAAGGAAAACTACTAGAATTGAAGTCCATTGATTTTGACCTGTGTGAAAGTTGCATCTTAAGAAAGCAGAAAAATGCGAGCTTCTTGAAAACTGGCAGGACACCAAAGGCTGAAAAATTGGAATTAGTACATACTGATTTGTGGGGGCCTTCTCTAGTTGCATCCCTTAGAGGTTCAAGGTACTACATCACTTTCATTGATGACTCAAGCAGAACGGTATGGGTTTATTTTCTGAAAAATAAATATGATGTATTTGAAACTTTTAAGAAGTGGAAAGCCATGGTTGAGATAGAAACAGGTTTGAAAGTAAAATATTTGAGGTCAGATAATGGAGGAGAGTACATAGATGGAGGGTTCAGTGAGTATTGTACTGCACAGGGAAGACCATTTCTGGGACACCACAGCAGAATGGTGTGGCTGAGCGCATGAACAGAACTCTTAATGAGCGTGCTAGAAGTATGAGGTTGCATGCTGAACTACCAAAAATTTTCTGGGCTGATGCTGTTAGCACTGTAGCTTACCTGATAAACTGAGGACCATCAATTCCTATGGAGTTCAGACTTCCTGAGGAGGTTTGGAGTGGTAAAGAGGTAAAGTTTTCAAACTTAAAAGTTTTTGGTTATATTTCTTATGTTCATATTGATTCTGATGCTCTTAGTAAACTTGATGCAAAGTCTAAAATATGTTTTTTCATTGGTGATAAGAAATTTGGTTATAGGTTTTGGGATGAACAAAACAGGAAAATCATCAGAAGTAGAAATGTGATATTTAATGAACAAGTTATGTACAAGGACAGGTCAACTGTAATGTCAGATGTTATAGAGATAGATCAAAAGAAATCTGAGTATGTCAATTTAGATAAATTGACTGAAAGTACTGTCCAGAGAAGGGGTGAAGAAGATAAGGAGAATGTAAATTCACAGGTAGATCTGAGTACACTTGTAGCCAAAGTTCGCAGATCTTTCAGGAACATTAGACCTCCACAGCGTTATTCACTTGTTTTAAATTATCTCCTTTTGACTGATGGTGGTGAGTTAGAGTGATGAAGCCTTGCAAGATGAGAATTCAAGCAAGTAGGAGTTAGCCATGAAGGATGAGATAGATTCCTTGTTGGGGAATTAGACATGAGAACTGACTAAATTGCCAGTAGGAAAGAAGGCTTTGCACAACAAGTGCGTATACAGAATAAAGAATGAGCATGATGGTAACAAACATTACAAGGCCAGATTAGTTGTTAAAAGGTTCTAACAGAATGAGGGCATTGACTACACAATGATATTTTCTCCAGTTGTGAAGATGTCAACAATCAGACTGGTATTGGGAATGGTGGCTGCAGAAAACTTACATCTTGAGCAGTTAGATGTAAAGACAACATTCCTTCATGGTGACTTAGAGGAAGACCTTTACATGATTCAGCCAGAAGGGTTCATTGTTCAGGGACAAGAGAATCTAGTCTGCAAACTGAGAAAGAGCTTGTATGGCCTAAAACAAGCTCCTAGATAGTTGTACAAGAAATTCGACAGTTACATGCATAGAATTGGGTTCAAGAGATGTGAAGTTGATCACTGTTGCTATGTTAAGTCTTTTGACAATTCTTACATCATATTACTGTTGTATGTGGATGATATGCTTATTGTAGGGTCTAGCATTGAGGAGATTAATAATATGAAGAAGCAATTATCCAAACAGTTTGCAATGAAGGATTTGGGAACTGTAAAGCAAATCCTTGGTATGAGAATCATTAGAGAAAAGGCTAATGGTACATTGAAACTTTCACAATCAGAGTATGTGAAGAAAGTTCTTAGTAGATTCAACATGAATGAAGTTAAACCAGTAAGCACACCTTTGGGTAGTCACTTCAAACTAAGCAAAGAACAGTCACCGAAGACAGAAGAAGAAAGGGAAAATATGAGCAAGGTGCCCTATGCCTCAACTATTGGCAGCTTGATGTATGCTTTGGTGTGTACAAGGCTAGACATTGCACATGCAGTGGGAGTTGTGAGCAGATTCATGAGTAGGCCTGGAAAGCAGCACTGGGAGGCAGTCAAGTGGATTTTGAGATATCTGAAGGGTTTATCAGATACATGTCTTTTCTTCACAGGTGCAAGTTTGAAACTGCAAGGTTATATAGATGCCGATTTTGCTGGTGATATTGACAGTAGAAAAAGTACTACTGGGTTTGTTTTTACTCTAGATGGTACAGTTATATCATGGGCTTCAAATCTACAAAAGATTGTCACTTTGTCTACTACAGAAGCTAAGTATGTTACAACAACTGAAGCTGGAAAGGAGATGATTTGGCTACATGGTTTCTTAGATGAATTGGGTAAGAAGTAGGAGATGGGCATTCTACACAGTAATAGTTAGAGTGCAATCTTTCTTGCCAAAAATTTAGCTTTTCATTCAAAGTCAAAGCATATACAGATAAAATACCACTTTTATCCGTTACCTTGTTGAAGATAAGCTAGTGATACTTGAGAAGATTTGTGGATCTAAAAACCCGGCAAACATGTTGACTAAGGGTGTCAGTATTGAGAAGTTGAAGCTGTGTGCAGTTTCAGTTAGCCTTCTAGCTTGAGGACAAGAGGATGAGTTGCAGGGATGAGGGATTGTTTTTGGAGGATTGCAGTTTGATGTTGGTGATTGAACTAGTCTCTAAGTGGGAGATTTGTTGGGTTTTGTGGAGCCTAGTTGTGTTTGATTCGATTGACGACTCGACCCGACTCGAATAATGTTGCGTGGTTTTTAATGAGAGATTTATTGAGGCTTAGTCCATGGAGCGAAGGCTTGGGCCAATAGGCCCAAGTTGAAGCACTCATGGACAAGCCTCCTAGAGGTTCGGGGGCAACGCCCTCGGGAAAATTTTTTTTGGCTTGTTTTGTGTATAAAACGCAATTGTGTGATTAGGGTTTGTGTTGTTGCCGTGTTTTTAGTGAGAGAAAAACTGTAGCCGCACTTTGTACTTTTCCCTGATAATAGTGAAATTCCTGCAACTCCGTGGACGTAGGCAAATTGCCGAACCACGTAAATATTGTCTTGTCTGTGTGATTGGTTTCTTTGGCATGTGTTTTCTCTATTTTTTGTTTCTCACAGGTTGGGATTTCGGTTAAATTCCCTTCAATTACTGCAACCAAGTTCGCTTAAGAAGAATAGAACTGCATGTTGCATGTGTGCCTAATAAATGCTTGACGAAGTTCTTTATACCAACTTCTATAATGCTCCAGTGAGAAACAAAGCTGCCGTATCACCTCTCTTTTCTCCTCAGCCCCATCTGAGATGAGAACTATCTTGCTATCTACTTCTTTCTCTAGCTCCTTCACTTTCACTCTTTGTTCATCTACTAGATTCTGTCCCTAAAAAAAATTTCGGATTAGAGCTTCTATATCATGGCACAATCCAGTAGGTAATTTGAAGCATGACACCATATAAGTAGGTAATGCTTGAGCCACCGCCTTCATTAAAACCTCTCGTCCTGCTTGAGATAATAGTTTCCTCTCCCATCCTTGCAACTTCTTCCACACCCTTTGTTTGATGTTCTCAAAGCTCTCTTTCTTTTTTCTACCAATAAAAGACGATAGACCTAAATATTTTTCATATTGTTGGACCATTGACACCCCAAGAGCTATTTTAATTGTATCCTGCAAATCCTGTGGTGTTGACTTGCTGAAAAAAAAAAGAAAAAGAAAAGGGTTTTGCTCTATTGATCTGTCTGCAAAAAAGAGATGTGTTAGTCGAGGTCCATTCCGGTAAATAAAAACACCCCTTATGTCTCCCAGTGTCTTAGCTCTTTTCAACAGCCCATGAAATCCTTCTGTGCACAAGAGGAATAAATATGGTGAGAGAGAGTCACCTTGGCAAAGACCTCTAGTTGGTGTAATATGCTCATGTGGTTCCCCATTGATCAAAATTGATTAAGTCGCTATAGAAATACACTTCATCATTAATTTTTTCCAGGTATTAGCAAATCCCTTTTTTTTTTCATAAACTTTTCCATGTACTCCAATTTCACTCTATTGTAAGCCTTGCTCATATCCAATATCATATAACCTGTGTTACCC
Organism: Quercus lobata; assembly: GCF_001633185.2. NCBI lineage: Eukaryota > Viridiplantae > Streptophyta > Magnoliopsida > Fagales > Fagaceae > Quercus > Quercus lobata. Next base: position 54,980,404 of record NC_044911.1, read on the forward strand.
GTAGAGTGATTTCTTATAAAATGTAAAGTTTCAAAAGCCACTATGATATTGTCTGAAATTAAGTGTTCAGTCATGAAAGTGCTTTGATGTTCAGAAATAAGATGTGGAAAAATTCTATCTTAACCTGTTCGCCAGAACCTTGAAAAATACTCTGTATAAAACATTGCTGAGACTAATATGGTGATATTGTGAAACATATTTAGGATTTTTTTACTTTGGGAATCAAAGTGATAAAAGAATGGCAAAGTGCACTGAGGAGAGTACCCGAATTTAAATAAATTAAGATAGCCTCAGTAATGTCATTACCTACCAAAGACCAGTAGCTTTGATAAAAAAATAGAGGCATACCATCCAACTCAGGTGACTTTAGGGGTACCATCTGTTTCAATGCAAGTTCCACTTCTTGGGCTGTAAATTCTTTTGTCAACTGTCTATTCGTATTGTCTATCACTGCAGTTGGGATTTGTTCCAGAATTTCATCAAAGCTGTTTGGATTGCTTGATGTAAAAAGATGCTAGTAAAAACATACCACAATATCAACCACACGGCCAATATGTAATCCACTACCCTTCTTCATCATAGAGGCCCTTGATATAATTCCTTTGACGTCGTTGTGTTGTTTTGCTATGAAAGAACCTTGTGTTTTTATCTCCGTCCTTCAGTCATTGAATTTTTTTACGTTGAGCCCACATACTAACCTCACGATCCAAAAGCATATTTATTTCTATTTCTAGTTGCTTCATTTGACTAGTACTCCATCCATTCATAGCCAACTTCTCTACCTTTTCAAATAATTTTATTTTCTTCTCTAGCTCTCAGCAAACATTCCTAAAATTTTGTTTGCTCCACTTTGTCAACTCCTTTCCACATGTATCAATTTTTTTTCAGAATTTTTAGTTCCCTCGATTCCTCATTATTTTCCTTCCAAACCACTTCAACCATATCGCCACATCCTTTTTCAGTTATCCACATCTATTCAAATCTAAAGGGCTTCTATTGTCTATAATCCATACCATCGGGCACTATCCAAAGAGTTTTGTGATCTGATGTAGTGACGTCAAGGTGGTATACCCTAGTATCAGGAAATAAAGAGAACCAATCAGTAGTTGCTACTACTTTGTCAAGGCGTTCCCAAACTCTGTCTACAATGGATCTTTTGGCTAAGAACACAATAGAGGGATCTTTTGGAGGGATCAATGAGTTTCTTATATTCAAATTATCCTAGCTTCATCTGTCCATCTTTCGTCTAAAAACACAACGGAGGGATCTTTTGCCCACACCATGTATGCGAGTTATTTTCTATTCCTTGGTTCTCAAGCCCCCAGCAATTCCAACATAAGAAACTCATTGCTTCTGGTAGGGCTAGGAACTAGCCTTTGCCGATATCATTTTGCTTGCTTTGTCCACCTGAGAAACCAATCTTCTCAACTTTAGTAATTCAAGTTGACTCTCCTCATCTCTAGTAGCTCTTTTATCTCCCACTGCCTCTTCCATAATTATGTTGGTTCCTAAATTAGTCCTAGTAATCCGTTTCCATCTTCCTTCATGTATCTCAGTGCTATTGGATATGTCTGATAGTGATGACAAGGGCACATAAGTTGGGGGGTTAGAGTGAATCACACGTGAGTAGACTTTTGCTGAGGGAGGTCTCTCATTAATTGTAAAAGAATCCGGAATATTTTCTTTGTTAGTGCCCTTATCTAAATCCAAAAAATAAAATCCTAGATCGAATCAAACTTGCATAGAAAACAGTCTGTTTCCTGAATACTTGCTTCAAACAACTCATTTGATATTTTTCCTTCCACATAATTCGAGTTAGTAAAATTCAAATTATTGAGATTTGTTTGACCCACGATTCCTGGATTGGAAAGTCCCATATTCTCCTCCTAAAAATCTGGAATATTAATTGCAGGTTGTAAAGCCACCTCTATTTCCTTTTCAGGCCGTATGATCTCTAGGGAAGGACCCCCCATGCGAACCACCACCACTGACGGTCGTTCAATCGGGTTTGGAGATGTTGTCAAAGAGGAAGCACCAATTTTATTCGAATAAAAGCTAGGGACTATGACAACATTCATCCTTGTTGACATGAAAGGTACTGCTTGTATCCATTGTCCAAAGTACTGGGATTATATCTGTAGTGTACCATCACTCTCTAATCGTAACTCGCAATCTCTATCAACATGTGTAAGACAACTAAACCAATAGCAAAGATTTGGCAGACATTTGTGAGATTCCATGCCCCCAACCCCATTTTGGGTGTTGTTGGGCCAAACTCATGTAAATGGGTGGAGTTGTGTTATTACTTCTCAAAATAAAGGTTCGATTGATTATATTTTCCCCTTTAAATTAAGGGTTTTATAATGGAGTCATCACTTATTTAATTATTGGAATAAATAAGAAAACCAAAATTGAAAAATTTCTCATTTTATTGATTTGCAAATGAATTTACATTGATCATTAGAAATTACATGGCTTTGGTTTTAGATACAATCTAAAATAAAGTACATGACTTTGTTTCTTAGTTACAATCTAGAAATTGAAAATTACAAGGATAAGCATTGATCTATCAACTCTTGATCTAAGCTCGAAGGCTATGTTACAAGGTGGGAAGGTGTTAGGCATCCACCTTACTCGATGAAACCAGTCTTCTAGACTATAGTGACTAACATTCATATCATATCATTCAATATGTTATCAATCAATTTGCATGTTGAATTTAATGTGTGTGCATGTGATAAACCCTAATTCAATTTATTAAGCATTGCATTTGGATTGAAAAATAAATTCTAGTGAATGTGTGTGGATGGTGATATCCTAGATTCAAGAATTTGAAAGAATTATGAAACAAACATCTTTTTCATATTTTTGATGTGGATTTAAGATCAAAGCGAGTGTTATGCATGAACATGTGATGAACAACCAAGAACATGTAAAGAACACATAAGAACATTTAAGAAAATTTAAACATATTCAAGAGAATTTAAATAATTACTATCATGCTTTAATCTTAAATTCTCAGCATGATAACACAAAAAACAAGCTTGGAAAATGGATTATACCTTCATGCAAGATTCATATGGTGAAGGAGGAGACTCTTGGTAGAGGTCCTAAGGGTGGAGGAAAAGAAGAATTAGGAGAGGGAGAGTGAGTCTCACTCAATAACTTGAGTCTCAAGAAAACCAAATTATGACAAGACTACTCTACTTTACTAGAACTCAAGAGAGGAGAAGAGAAGGGGTTTTTGTGTGCTTTGGAATGGAGGAGAAGGGGGGGTTTATATAGTAGTGGTGGAGAAAATATGAATGGAGGATCATTTAATAAGGGTTGACAAAGAATCAGGAACCTAGACCTTATTTTAGCATTTGGGAAAATCAGATGCATTAAATGTAGAGATTGGTGGGAGTGAGGAGCAAGCAAAATTTGGTTTTCCCATAACTACTATAACAACATGTAGAGCCAACTTCAAAAAATTATATCTTTCTCAATTTTGATCAGAATTGTCTCGTTCTTGTACTCAAATTGAAGCTCCGGGTGTCTAGTTTCTGGGAAAATTTACCTCATTCACAGATTCAAAATATTCTGAAAGATATCAATGAAATGGTGAGCAGATATCATTTGTTAGAAAATAATTTCAGCACAATTAACATTAATAGGTTCCAAATTAGTTTCCAATTAGCATTAATAGGCTCCAATCACTCCCATTTCAAACTTAATTGGTTCCAAATTTATCCTAATTAAAAAGATAATTGCACAAATTACTCATTGAATAATTAATGTTTGAATATCTAATTAATTAAGTGTGTGCAACCTTACCATAAAATGTAGTCCTAGCCAATTAAATTATGACACTTCATTAATCTCAAATTGATTATAATTATAATCAATTGAAATCAATTGTTTATAATCACATATAGTTAGACTCAATTTGTGATAGTGTATCTCGGCCATTAAAACTTGATTTGATGATAATTTTCAATATAATGGTCTAATTAGGGCGTATGACCAGTCAATTTGATCATTACAGCATCAAGATCATTTTGGTGGAATGAGATTAAAGATCTAATGACCAAAAATTAAGATGCATATTTCCAAGGTGAAATTACCCTTTTACCCTCCATGTAAGGTTAAATACGGGTTGTAAAATGGGGTGTCAACAACATTCATATTTGAAAGAGACCCACAATTCTCTACCATTTTCAAGTGATATCACCCACCCACGCACGACACAAAGGTTGGGAGATATCCAAAGTGACGCAAACTCGTATAAAACCATCCCCTTTTATGTCTGTGACTTTTGGCATTTTACACGGTACCAATGATTGCACAGATTTTTTCGGCCACACTTCTAGTTTTGAATCTTACTAGTATTTCGTGTACCTAAACCCAAAAAGTAACCAAGTTAAAATCCATATCACAAAAATCAATATACTTATTATATCACTGTAACACCATAAGGTGTTTATCAAAGCTCCAAGGTTCCGTTGATAAGATTTTTTTCTGTCTAAGTTTTGTTATCAAAGGTAAACAAAACTATATGATCCTCCTCCTTCTTGACCTCAAACCCATTTCTTGATCTTTGAATTGGGTTAAAAGTTTTTGCAATAGTGTCAATATTAAGTGCACATTTCATCAAGAATTTTGCTACAATAACAAATTCTAGCACCGCCTCTTCCTCTTCTAGATAGAGATTAGTGCCCTCACGGTGAGAAAGAGTTAGGCAACTCCACGCTTTTGTTAGGTTGTCCATTGGATGAAAAGATAGAATTTGGAAAGGATAGAAACTGTTTCCCAAGCCCTTCTCTCTCCGAATCCAAAATGAGCAAGGAAAGAGTTGCAATCTTTATATATTGAGCAAGTAATCTGAAATATGGCATTCCGTTTCGAAGCACTTGTTTATAATCTCTCAATTGTCGGTCGTTGCTCATCATCGATCATCACAACCTCCTACGATGGTGCATCGTCATTGTCACAGCAGCAGTAAACTCATCATCGTCATCGTGCTGCATCGTCATTGTCATTGAAAAATCTGTACATGTATATGTATTACTTTGAAAACCCAATAATATATTCATTGTACGAGATTGCATTACCAAACCCTCTCCCTCCTACACCTGCTCGAATAGAAGAGTATCCCGACCTAATTCCACTCCCAAAATCAAAATCAAATCCAATCCTCCAATTTAAAAGGTGAGAGTATCCTGTTGGCATGTGTTGCGTTTTATTGGGTTCGAAGTTATACTTCTTCGGTGGCAAACGTGATGATTTTCGTGTTTTGGAATCCTTAGACTATGTTGATGAAGATGTCAAGATCAAGTACAAGGATGTTAAACGAGATAGATTTTCGAAAAAAGTCTTTGCTTTTGACACCGTCACCACCACTGCCACCACCACTATTGCCACCGTGATGAAAACCGGAAAGAATTCCCCCTCTCCTTTTTTATTCGATTAGAAGATTTACGTGCTTGGAAGCTCTAGCTTTTATGCACCTGGAACCAGAAGAGACTCAAACTCTAAAAAATGATATAAAAAAGCTCTCTTTGTTTGAGTTCTATGATCCTGAACTTGATGAGTGGACCCTCTTGCCAAGTCCCTTACTTAGGAACGATCCTCCCACTGAATGGGTGGGGCATGCTATTTTGGGAGAATGAAGGAAGGTTCTTTTTCTAGATCATCGTTCCCATCTCTACTATTTTGATCTCCAAAAACTTGTATGGTTAAATTACTCCTCAAGCCTTTCCTACTCCTACTCTGATGCCTTCTATAGAGGGAGGATTGAGTTTATGGATGGTACCTTTTATGGATTGAGTCGCAATCACAACTTCACAATAGCTGCAATGAAAGTCCCATCTAAGGATGAGGATGTGGAGAAGAAGGCTTCAGTTCAGTTTCTCTCCAACAAATAAGTGGGTTTGGGTATGGTTAATTTTCCTCCACAAGTGACATCCTCTAGAAGCTTTCTTCACTTGGGAAATGGATTCTTTGCTTATCTTTTGTCTGGCATGCCTCTGGCTTCCAGCAATAATCTTGATGAACACGACAAAAAAAAACGTGTTCTTAGCAACCTAATTTTTCAGGCCATCTCGGGGACATACATGGAAGATCACGCCCAGGCTAAATTCCTGTATTCCATCCATTATAAAATCAATTCTACCTTCTCAAATCAAGGGGGAATCCTTGGCTGCTTCTCTGTTGGACCCTATGTATTGTCGACTTGGACCAAAGAGGATGCCTATGCAACCATTACCCAATCTTTGCATCCCAATTCTATGGAGGCTAAAAGGGATAAGGATGTTAGAGTATAGTAATTGCTACAACTAGTGTCGAGGCAACACAAGTGGACAATGTTGTTCATGACGGCAACACAGATACTGAAGATGATTTCAGTATGACTATAGGGTCCAGGTTGCTAGGTAAGAGAAAGGCCATTGATTACCCTTATGTAGGGTTCAGTCAGTTTTGTATGGCCAATAGAAACCGACCGAAATGGTTGGAAATCAATCGGTTTCAGTCGAATTCGGTTGGGTTTCAGTTTTCCAAAGATAGGGTTATTGAGATTTTCAAAACCCTAACTTTAATCACATAAAAAAAATAAAAATAAAAAAACAATTAAGCAATAGACTCAGCAGTTGAACAAAACTGATGAATGAAGTTGATACAAAGCGACAAAGAAAGAAAAGAGAAGAGCGAGAAAGAAAAAAGAAGAATCATACCGTGAGAAAAGAAGGAAGATGATCGTGTCGTGGGGAGGCTGGTGTGCAGAGGCTGGTGGCAGAAAGAAGATTTAGAGTGACTAAAATCAACCAAACCCCTCCACTTTCTTTCCCATCTTATTATACATCCATCCTCTTAGTTCATCTCTTCTCCAACCCCAAAAGCCAACCATTTCTTATTTCCTTTTCTTTTCTAATCTTCTATTTTTTGGTTTAGGCAATCTCACAAACACTTGGTGCGTGTTGGCCATTTTGTGGAGGCCCAGATTCTTGAAGCCATTGGGGTCGATTACATCGATGAGAGTGAAGCAATAATTTCATCAACAAGCACAACTTTCATTGCCCATTTGTTTGTGGGTGTGAGAACCTTGGAGAAGCGTTGAGCAGAGTAATAGAAGGTGCATCAATGACTATGGAGGCTATGTTCTGTGTGTGAGAGTGAGAATGAGATGAGAGTGAAACGTGTGTTAGGGTTTTTAACTTTTTGTTTTAGTTTAATTAGTTTACCTAATTAATTTAAGTTTAATGGGTTAATGGGCTTGATTATTTGCAAGGCCCGAGGCCTAATGCCTTAATGTATTTGAAAGACCTAGTTGCAAGTTGCCCAATATATTTGCAAGGCCGGCCCAATATGATTTTATATTATATATATATATATATATATATATATAATATAAAATATATTAGATATTATTTGGTTTGGTGCATACGTACCGAAAATCGAAACCGAAATCGAAACTTCGGTTTGTGAGAAATAGAAATCGAAACCAAACCAAAATTTTGGACACGGTTTGGTCGGTTTCATTTAGTTTTTTTGGTTCTTCAGTTTTATGCACACCCCTACCCTTATGGACCTAGATGCCATCCGTCAAGGAGCAAACTCACCAGGCCGTGTGATGTGAAGCCAATTAATGGGGATTCTAATAGGGGAAATAAAAATGAATTGTGAGGGTTTTTTTTTGGATTGTGGAGGGGGTGAATATAAGTCATAGAGCTCAAAGTTCTAAAGTTTGTAGGTGGTTTTTGAAAGGGGAGAATCAGAAAAATGTATGGTAATCAATTTTTATAGGTGTCGAAAGGTAGCCAAGTATTATGGTTTTTAGTAATGATAGTTACAACTTTTCATGGTTAAGAGGATGTCCAGGGTTTTCTTTACTCTCAAATCTATGTACTTTAAAACTGTTAATAAAATGCAAATTTTAATTAGGTTAGGCTTAGATCCAGTGTTTAGTGGTATTGGACCCGTTGAGATGAACCAAAACCAAGTCCATTCCAATTTATATGCTACAACTTCTAGATTGAATAGATCATTAGCAATTTAGCTTGGTGAAGGCCACTTACACCTACTAAGGTTTATTTATTTATTTAAGGCAATGTCTTATTTTCTATGGTAGGCTTGTTACCTAGACAATGTCATGCTATTGGTTTTCATTTTTTCTCAGTACTCTTTTCTATATCGTGATTTTGAATATGACAACTTTGGAGTTGATTTGACGTAAATTTCGGCTACATCTTTTCTAGGAGATTTTGAATAATTCAAACCATGGTAAAATGAGAGAGCCCAAGAATACCATTTTTTTTTTAAGCAGGCTTAATTGATCGTAAGTTTTATCAGCACTAACAAATGATGATCCTGACATCTCAAATTGGGGTCCCTTTGTTTATTTACTTTGGCTTAGTTTTCACCTTAAATGCTTATAAAAAATAAGAATAAATCAGTGGATGGAAAAACCAAGTATAAGCGGACAATAAAAAAATGATGGAAAAACCAATAGAAGATGGAATTAAGAGGACCATAAAATCAATGAATGTGAAAATTAATATTTACAAAAGAATGAACAGCACGGCATAAGCAGAGAACCACAAAGAAACCACCATATCCACCCTATACTTTACAAGGAGCCATAAGCCGAAGGTTGAAAAAACTATACAAAAAAAGTTGAATTAGAAATTATGGCAAACTTCATGAGCTGATCAAGTTCCCAAAATTCCACCATTTCCTTTTTTTCTTTGTGTCGACTTCAGGCAGATCTAAACATGAAACAGTACAGAAAGAAACGTAATTAAAATCACTGCAAACTTAGCAAATGTTGCTAATATATATGCTTGCATCTTGTGTAAAATAATCACATCCAAACCTTTTCAACAGTTTTTTGATGATTAAATACTTGAGAAGAAGCACAGACATTTGAAACACAGTTAATGGAATTGCAGACATTTGAAACTCAGTAAATGGAATTGTATCATGTTTCTATCTAATTATTTATGAGCGCCTAGTATGTCATAAACCTACAACCTCACCCTCCACCTAATTCTTTATATAGGAAGTGCCATTTGAGATAGAATTCATTGGCTTGTTTCTGCTTATTCATAAATGATTATGCTCCAAAATTCCATTATTGCTTCTCTTTCCTTGGAATTCACTGGCATGTTTCTTTTTATTCATAAATGAAAATGTTCCCAGATTCCATTATTGCTTCTCTTTCCTTGGCCCCTTTATTCCAAAATGCCTTCATGAAATGTAGATAGAGGAAAAAGTAACCCATGGGAATGGTTATTAAAAAAAAATCCTGATTTAGACCTTAAAATCTTACTACTAAAAAGCAAAAAATGACTCAGACCTTAAGTAAAATCTTAAATATGTAAGATCTCATTATGATCCCAATTTAGAGAGTGGGATCTCATGGGATCTTGATCTTTTTCATAATATTTATCGATTTATACAATAGTTATATTTTTTGGCTGTTTATTTATTTATTTAAATCCACATGTAAAAAGGATATAAAGGATTTGAAGGTGCAAAAACTACTCAAATGTTACAAATTTATTATTAGTATAAAATAAGGACCACAATCTTTATGGAAAGGAGTGTTTATAACACCAATTCCAAATTAGTTTAGGTGTTAGATTTTGCTTATTTTAATTATCAGTAAAGGTAGTAAAGGTTCAAAATTTATAATCAACTAAGCAAATAACTTTATCTACCTACAGTTCTACACAATTAAACAACCTTGTGTTCATTTCTTCTTTCTTCTTTCGTGATGGTTACTTAAAAAGTAGACACCTAGTACAAAGCGGCATGTGTTGAAATTTTTTACTTTTAAGTACTTTTAAAATATCTATTTGCTGCATTACTATTAGTTATTTTAATAGCTTGTAAAATCTTACGATCTTCAATTCAATCTTCACCAATGTTAGGTATGGTCTAACTTTTCATTTGCCTAAAATTCTAGTAAATGTATATTATGAATAAATATATATATTTACCTCCTTTTGGATAAATCGAATTGTAATGCACCTCAGCCCAAAAGCTCAAGAAAATAACTGCACAAGCCAAAGAGATTGTGTTTTACACTAACCATCTTACCAAACAAATCAAAACATGACAAGGCTAGGAAAGAAAAGGCATGAAAGTTATCCACTCAAATGATCAGAATTACTAAAAAAAAATCTTTTTATTTATTTTTGATAAGTTTGGCCCCAAGAAGAATGGGGAGGGGAGATTCAAACTTGTGACCTTTGCTTTGCTAGGCATGATTCTAGCTGATTGTAGTACCCCTTGGGGTTGTAAAAATGTTTTCTATCTTACATATAGATTGGCTAAAATACAACTGCAATTTACCAAGTTTGGTTCCAGGCTAATCATCAGAAAATTGTTCAAAGAGTTCTGATGATCAAGCCAAATTTAAAATTAAATAAAAATAAATCATAAAAAACACAAAGGCTGTGTTTGTTTTGGCTTCAAATCACTTCTAGAAATACTTTTCCGTAAATGCGGGTGTTTGGTTGCTCATGGAAAATAAATTTTCCGGAAAATATTTTTAGTTGACCGTGTGTTTTAATGGCTTTGACCCAGAAATTGGTTTCAGTCAAAATTTTCACTTCAAACCATTTCCGTACTCATGCGCAAAGAGAGAGAGAGAGAGCCCAGATCACGCCTTCGACTTCACCGATCTACGAACCCACGAACCGATCTTCGACCTAGAGCCTTCGACCCACTGATCTACGAACCCACGAACCGATCTTCGACCCAGAGCCTTCGACCCACGAGCCTTCAACTTCGCCGGCAACCCAGAGCCTTCACACCACGAACCCACGAACCGATCTCTCTCTGTGTGTGATTTTTGATTTTTTGTGTGATTTTGATCGACCTACGAACCAATCTACATTTCTATGTGATTTTGATTTTTTACTCTCTCTCTTTGATCTCTGATTTTTTTGTTGTTATTGTGGTGGTGTGGGTGGTGGTGTTTTGATAGTTTTCCTGTTGTGTGATGGTGGGTTTTATGTGGGTGGTGGTCGAAAATAGCATTTTCAGAATGTTACCAAACACATGAAAATATTTTCTAGAACAATTTTCATAATGCAACCAAACACTTGAAAATATTTTCCTTTCCTGAAAATAGCATTTCCGGAAAATATTTTACATTGAATCAAACACAGCCAAAGTCAAGCAAGACTCCATAGGATTGACAAAAGTTTCAAAGGGCTCAAAAAATATTCAAAACTCTACATACAATCAAGAGAGTTGTGGATCAGACAGTAATGTTCAAATTGATCAATATCATGATTTACATAAACATTATTTCACGAAGAAGCTTAAGGAAGGGGGGGGGGGGGGGCAGGGGTTTGGATTATAATTTCAGCATGATTCAGATATTCAAAATAGCAGGTGTTGTTTGTATATCAATCAGAACAACTACAAACTTAATCTGCATTGGTTATTACACATCAATTTTTACAACAATAATGAACAATTCTATTCTTACCTCGTTTGGACTTTTCGATATGTGGAAGGATCTCAATGTAACATGTGTCCTTAAATGAAGTTAGCACAAATATCTTGACTCCAAACTGCAAACATATAGTAAGACATGCATCATTCTTCAACCATAGAGGGCTTATACACACACACACACACAGATAGCAATGAATTATAAAGAAAAAATCACTAAAACTCTCTTGCAGCACATATTACATCAACACAGAAGGAGGGGGAGGAGTGGGGGAGAAAGTAACACTTCTAAGACACAACTTACAGAAAAAAGCGTATTGCAGATTTGCTTTGAAAGAAAAAAACTCTACAAGAAGGCATTTACTTGATCACCTTGGACAAGTTAATCATAAAGTATGCTATACATGAAATTTTATTCATGCTGAATGGGAAAGGTTCTGCATATTTAACCAAAAGTTAAAAATGCGACACATAATTTAACCCATGTCTGCACCCAATAGGTGTTGTTTACAATTTCATGTCACCTCAGGCAATTTACCATTTTCTCCCACTTATCCACTTGCAGCACATTTCCATAATCTTATTCATAACTTACAGTACACAAAAGTAATACATTTGCAATTTTAGCTTAGACCTTCAGAAAATTTCAGCCACTAAGTGGTACAGACACTCTCAAGAGCTAAACTTCCTCTTATAAAAAAATGAAAAGACCCAACTTCCAATTGTAATTTTCTAATGTCAACTGCTACAGTATAAGCTATATTCCTTACATATAACTTAACAGAAAAACAATAAACTACTATCCACATAGGATATCATGATGGGAAATTCCTTCAAGTTCAGTAAAGTTTAGGCAATCAGGTAATAGAAGTATCAATGGAAAACATTAAAAATTGTTTTCTAAATCACCAAAGATTGCAGAAAGTAAAGGGAGAAATAGGAAAGCCTTATAGTTCCTCATACCCAATCTGCAGCAGCCTGTAATGTCACATGATCACCCCATTCGCCACTCCTAGTTCATGAACCCAAAAAAAGGCATATAAGCATGAGAAATATTGTAATATATATTTTTGTGAATAAAATACAATTAAAACAGACAATAGCACAATACTTGCTCATTTTCTTCAAATAGTCATTGTAAGCCATGGGGACATAACCCCCGTACATTTCCGGGTGACACTTAAGCTGATGACAACAACAAACAAAAATTATGACACTTCAAATAAATAATTAAGTTTTGACATCTTAAAATAAGGACAGATCAAATGCAACCAACCTGTTGAGTAATCTGTTCTCTTACGGAAGCGTGGTGGTCAGGAGAACGATACAGTTGATCAGATAAAGCACGAAACTGGGAAAATACAGAACTAATAAGATGTCTTTCAAGTATATAACATTAAGAAGTAATGCCAATAATTATTATCAAGCATCACAAATACATAACCGTCCACTTTCACTGATAATGTACAATTTTTGTATAACTTCAAGCAATTCACTTGCACTGTAGAGGGCATACATCAACAATCTGAACTTTTCTCACTCAGAAATCATGAATGATGAATTTGTTACAAACCCATGCATAGAACTCACCCTTGAAGACCGGCTTGCAAGGGGAAGGTGCCCAAGAGCTTATAAACACATGGTTAGGCTTATACTTAATCCATGTGGAACACTAGGATCATAACAGAATTTTACACAAGGATTTAAAAAGAAACAAAGCTTCTTAAGTCAATGGATAATTATCAAATAATTTGAAGTCATTTAAATTATAGAAACAGAAATCAGCATGGCTGGACAATTTCATTTGCAACTCAAATGAGGCATTTATACAAATTAGAGAAGAAAAAGACCAAATGTCGGTAACTGCAGTTAATGACCATTAAAATTAAACAAGTACATACATCAAGTATATCTGCATGTGACTTGGACACCAGCTGAATCCGGCAAAGGAAACCACCCCAACCTATCATCTATTCAAATGAGGCATTTAAAAGGTAGTTATAGCAGAAGATCCAGATAAAGGTTTGTTGCCTTCATTGGATGCCTATTACTTAACATAGCATATCAGCCGTCCCAGAATATTAGCAAATGACAACTCAAGGAATCTTCTGTACATGATTCATGAGGTCCATTAAGTTCCAACTTATTTTGGATTTCACTTTAAAATTGAATTGAATTCACATAAATCATTTTCATGAAAAATAAGGCAAAATTTTTTCTGGTGCAATGAATTGCTTCTAAGGGTGGACTTAAAAGAGAATAAATATTATGACCAGCAACTAACATCCAAGAATGTACTGCAAGGTGATACTCATAACAAGCCCATAAAAAATGATAACTGAGATATAATGTGCAGGCATAATCTTCACCCCCATCCCACCCAAAATAAATAAATAAGCAATAAACCAAAACTATTTTTTACTACTGAACAATATCATAGAACCTATCGTTTCCATTTCCAAGCATAAGCATTTATGCAAAAATATTTTTTTGTGTGTGCATGTGTTGTGGGGGGGAGGGAGCCAACCTGGCAGTTACCATCTCCTTGAACCTTAAGCTCAACCAGCTCATATAACTCCAGTCTGAAAAGACCAAATATCTTAATATTAGATACCTAGAAATTTGAATGAATTTTCAATTATTATAAATACCCAAAAAGAAAGGTCACACACTAAAGTAATAAGTAATAACTTATAAAAATGTAAGAACTTCACAAGAAAAATGCATTAAAAAAACTATGTCACCAAGGCCATCACAAAAACCTCATTCATAGCCATGTCAATAGAGTTCACATGTGAGAAACACATACAAAATGTAGATCTTGGATTTGTTAAAATAAAGATGACTCTAAGCTTATATTCATTACGTTTATGCTATACTCAAAAATACTTTACCCTTCCAAACTCTACTCTTTTTCCCCACCCCTCTTATAAATTCCAAAGCCACCCTAATGTAGGTTTTGGTTTGAGAAATCAAAAATGCCGCTGGCATTTAGATTCTCGAGAATGTGATGTTGGGGAACCTGAATGCCCAAGAAAGTACGTTGCCCATGTTTGGTTTGATTAGAAATCTATTAAGATTCTTGAGAATGTGAGGTCACAGATTTGGTTTATTTCCAAAATTTTTATAAGAATGATTTATTCTTCCCAAATTATCCTTAAATTTATAAATACAATGTGTCACATGTGTATTACCTATTTACCCATCACTTTTACATGGCTTAAACAAAAATAATAATAAGAATAAGAATATGAACCATGAATTAACTCAAATCTCCTAAAATAATAATAAGAATTATTTCATTTAAAAAAAAATGGTTTTCAAGGATATCATTCCTTGTCAATCAAAATTATTTATTTTTTTAAAAGACAAAAAATTTCAAATAGGAGATAAAAAATTTTATTAAAAAAAAAAAAATTAAAGGTGAATATAACCATAACATCAACCAAAAAAAAAAGTTGAAAATGTAGCATTAGCACTTTATTAGATATAGTTATATTGAGGGTATAATTATATCTCTTTAAAAAATAGAACTTTCCCAAAGCATGGGAATGTGTTACCCACCTTTTTAAAAGGGTATCCACAAACCCCCAAAATGGGAATCCAGATGCTTGTAGGTATTCCAGATTACCTAGAACTATTTGTAACCAAACATAAGGATGCTTGGAAATCCTAAAAGATTACCCTGGACCAAACGGCTAGTACATGTCAAATAATAACCCTTTTTTTGATATGTAATATGATAATCACTTTCTCCACAAAGTTCTACAACATGAACTTCAAAATCCTGCCCATCTTAAAATTTCAAAATGACCCCTAAACCTGCTCATTACAAATTCAATCCTGATATAATAATTTCAGATTTTAGTGCCCTATTTAGTATTTACGCTCTTTGTTCATAATTCAAGTTCCCCTTCATTCTGTGCAAGTGGAAAATTTCAGTTCTCAGTACATAAATCTAACATGTTAAGATTGGCAGCTCAAGGATCATTCAAGTGTTTATGATGAATTATGAAGGCTGCTTTAATAGTTGTAATATTTTCAGTAAAAGCATATAACAACCTGGACAGCTCAAAACTCAAAAAAATACTAAGCATAGAAAGACAAGAAAAAATGACACAAGACCTCTCTAGCAGCCTTTGATGATCTGATATTTCTTCATCAACTGTGGGTATTTTCTCAATAGTTTTAGGAACATGCTGCAAAAAGTAAATGAGAGAAAGCATCAATTGCAGTACAATTTAAATGTCAATAGCCACAGCTTGGACAAGAAACTAAGAAAGTGGATCTATCTGCTCAAAAGTAACCATATTTGATTCAAAGAAATTAAAGTCAAATTGAGGTTGTACTGAAACTGGGCTGTAATTTAAAAGGATTTGACTCACAGGAGATTTAGGACAAGTATATATATCCATTCTATTCCCAACAGCGCCCCTAAAAAAACTAGAGGATGATCTATTTCGCTGATCCACTTTAAGCTGAACTGCTACTCTCCTTGATGTTACTATAATAAAAGTTATTCCTAATTCATTTATGGAATCTGCTTTACAATGGCATCATGTTCAATATGTGTGAATGTTGACAGCCCAGAATATCACAGCTTAGGAGAGGTTTGAAAATCAAAAGCAACTAAACACCCACAATAGAATAAATTCACACCCATTCTCACTGTGACTTTAATTAAGCATCCTGGATACAAAACCTTCATTTTCTTGAAAATGCTAATATCGCTCTCTCTCTCTCTCTCTCTCTCTCACTCTCATACTTTTTAAAAGGACACAACACTACACGTAAGACATTCCAGACAATTCCACTTCTAGCCATTCAATCCTCCTATTGTCATATATTGCAGATTCCACACACAAATAATGAAAAGGAGGATGACAATGATAATCTATGACTTGAAAATATATGCTGCCAGACAGATGAACAGAACTACTGAAGATACTATACTTACAGGAACAGGAACCATCTGATTCAATCGTTTGCCTACTTCACCATCAAGACTGGACTCATCAGCTATATCAAATATATGTAACAAATCATCCACATAAGATGGTTCTCCTCCTCCTGGGCTAGAGCATGAAGTGAACATTTTAATTTCAGGATGTACATCATTTTCCACTCTGTTATGATCACTTGCCTCCTCTATTATGATTCCGCAGGGAACTGCATTCTCCATCTGTATGCCAGGTTCATTTGCTGCTTGCTGATCATTGTCATGCCCTACATATTTTTTGACAATCTATCAAATAAGCAAAACAGAAAATAACACCAAAAATGAACAATAATCACAAAGGCAGCAGCAGCCAGCACCTAAATTTCCACTACCATAACTATAGTGTCTACCCGAAGGACCAAGCCAATTCTGTGCAAGAACAGATTCTTGCAAATGCTCTGGCCCACCATTAGATACTCCAGAAGCTTCTAAACAATCAATCCGCATAAATTCTTCTTGAAGCGCACGTGCTACAGCCTCATCATTCTCCACATTATCCTTCTCACAATAACCTTCTCTAACAAACTCGACTTGACTCAAATCTTGATCATATCGAGTCACACCACAACAAGAAGCATTATTCCTAAGAGTGCAAACATCTAGCAGATGATGGAGACCCCACCGAGTAACATCAGGATCATAATCATATGTTGCCATTTGCACGCATAACTATAGGCTGCTCCCTTTATCTCTATGCCCAAAAGATTTTGATATCTGGGTGAGACACATAAATTAGTCACAGTAAAAAAAATGAAACATCCAAACTAAAAATTTTATATAGGCATAACCCAATTAAAAGAATCTCAAATATTAACAAAAAAATCCAAACTTCAATGTAACGGTTCCTGATACACCTAATTACATAACATACCTTCAACCCTCTAAAAAAAATGCCAGATATGAGAAATGAAGTTAATCCACAATCAAATTATTTCTATAAAATTTTGATGCATAACCCACAAATATGAAACTATACCCTGAAATATAAACTTTCAAATATGTGCAAAAGTGAAAACTTTCAATCAAACTACTGAATTAAGAACCAAAGAGCAAAACTACTGAATTGATTTATCATCAAACTTTCAATCTCTAAAATCAATAACTTATACTAACAAATAAAACAAAACAAAGACAACAAATTCAACTAAAAAAAAAACCCTAATCCTTATAAATTCCACAGTTTTCAAATTAAAATTCAAACAAACCCCATTAAAAAAAATGAATAATTTAAAAAAAAAAAATCAAAATTTTGGTTAGAAGTAATGTAAAAGCAGAGACAGAGTACGAAACTTTACGTACCTGCGTGAGTCTGAGAATCAAAGGAATAAATTGTGGGAGCGAACAAAGCTAAGAATGTTTCTTTGGGTTTTGATTTGCTTGAGGATAAAATTTTTGAGGAGAAGAGAGTGGGGTACACGCGCCAAAGGTTATAGGGGTTTAAAGGAAGCGTTAAAGGTCGAGCAACTTAGAATGCGGAGTCGTAACGGAAAGAATGTAGGCTAAGGCAGGGCTGCGAAGTGGGTGAAAACTGTCGTCACTTTAGGCCTGCCTTTCTTGAATTTCGTTTATTTATTTATTTTTTTAAAAGTGACGCCGTATCAAATCGAAACCGCCATCAGCTGACGTGGCATAGTTGATACTTGATCCCCCATTAGGGCCACCACTGACCACCGTTTACAAAAAAAAAATCTTTTACAAGTTTCAACTTTCCTTATAGGCGAAGGTGCTCTATAATAAAAGGTTTAAAAAAAATTGAGAGTAGGTTTGGTAATGTTGTTCTAGTAATATTATTTAAGTATTGTGAAAATATGTATGAGTGAAAAGTATTGTAGAAATACGTATTGTGTTGGTTAAACAACGAAAACTGTTGTTCAAACAATGTTACCAAACAATCTCTAAATATTTTTTAAGTGTTTTGGGTGCCGTTAACTTAATTGATAAAATAATTAACTTAATTAATAAAATTTTTAATTGTCAAAAATTGAATCTTTGTGTTTTATTTATTTTTGTGATTGATTGATACAAAAAGTTAAGAAGTTGACTTTTTTTCAATATTAGCCATTGAATTTAACTACAATGGTGAGTATTGTAGGTGGATCTTAATCTATTCTAGTGTATTGAATAGGATATTAATTAACATATGTTATTTCTAGACACGTTATGTAGATGTCATGTTCAATACACCCTAGTTATGGACGTGTGTTATATTTCAATATTTATATAATTGTCAAACAAGAGATTTGAGTTTTGACAATAATTCTTCCTTTCTTAATCTTTTTATTTTTTATTTTTTATATGATCTATTGATATAAAAAGTTAAAAAGTTGGTTTTTATTTTATTTTGTATTTGCCATTTAATTTAACTATACTCAATGAGTATTGTACTGGATCTTTAATCTATTCTAGTGTATTGATAGGATATAAATTAACATAGGTCATTTTCAAATGTTATGTTTATGTCATGTTTAATACACTCTAGTTTTGGATGTGTTATATGTTAATATTTTGTATAATTGTCAAATCCTTTATTACGTGGTTTGTTACTTTGTCGCGATTTTACTTTGTCATGATTGATTTATAATAATAGCGTCAAAAGAGGACGGTATGAAAGTGATGTTAATTGGTTAATAAATTACGTTTATCTCTATGACATATTTAGCCTAGTTTTTTTTACAATTTCTTGAAATAACAAATTGTGAATTAGTTGATGAAAACAAATTCATCCAAACGCAATGAAAAATTAATAATGAATTTATATATCTATTATTAACTATAATTTTCACCTCTATAAAAATTGTGAAAAAAAAAAAAAAAAACTAACAAAATATGTTATATACTTATTATTTTATTATTTTGTTGATAATTTGATAGTTGGGGAATGAGAGATTTCAACTCTAAACATTTCCGTTTGAAAACCAATAGGATTCATTTAGCAAATGTTAAAAAGCATGGTCTGTGGGTTAGCTAGTTATAGTTTTGATTTTATTAAACACGAGGAAATTATTTTCCCCTATAGAAACAAATGGGGCAACTTTTCAAAGTATTCATTTTTATTAACTTTATTTTTGGCCATTCAAAGAGAAAATTAAACACCTACTTACTGATCATTTGTAAAATAAAACACGAGTTAAAGTCACAACTCACAATGTTAGCCTTTCCATTTCCATTCAATGATATATCTAACAATTTTTATTTGCTGTATTAATAGGGTAGAGCAGATAATTTCTTTTTTCTATATATAGTAAAGCAAATCACCTTGCCTTTTGATTTGCAAAGTCAATGTTTGTGATAAGGGTTCTAGGTTGCTGCTAGGGTCTAACAGCACTCATTTTGGCATGATAAGTGGATGAAAGAAAGGGTCTCTCTCCCTCAGAAGTCTTATCCTGGGCCCTTTCAAGAGAAATGAAGATATTCTCAATGTACATTTGGATGGCATGCTTCTCCTCTAAGTTTGCGTTTGCGTTTTCTTAGTAGGTCCCAAGGGTACTGTTCACGGATCACCAAGAATTGAAAAACGTAGCCATGGGTTTTGCTACAATGTTTTGCCCTTAAAAAAAAATATTTTACTATAGTATTTTCAATAAAATAAGCGGTATTCAAACACACTCTTATTGTGAATAATGTTAGTGAGGAATGGTTATTGGAATCTTAGTAATATTTCCATGGTTTGGCCTCCTTCCATATTGCTTATGATCAAAGCTACCCCCACCAGGAAAGTACCTATTGACAAAGATAAACAAAGTTGGATCTCCTCTGCCAATGGCAGTTTTGATCCAAAAAATGCCTACAAGTTAGCTAATCTAGATAGTGAAAATTTCCCTGGTTTCAATGGGAATTGGATTTGGAAGAGTCCCATTTTGCCTTAAATAAAAAATTTTCTAAGGAAATGATATCATAACAGCCTGCCTGTGAAGCAAACCCTGCAGTATAGAGGTATTCTTGAGTCTGCTTCTTGTGATCTATGTTCTAGTGACAATGAAAGTATATCTTATGTCCTCCGAGATTGTTCCGCTGCTAGAAACTTCTGGCTGAAGGCTGGAATTCTTCATTCTAATACCAATTTCTTTTCTTCCAACATTCTAGACTGGATAATACAGAATGCTTGCAACAAGGAGCTTGTTTGTTGGTTCAGGTCAATATACCTGGGGAATCTTTTTTTTGTTTGGAGTGTGGAGAAATTGCCTTCAGAGAAATAGATTCTCCTTTAATCAGATGGGAAAAACCAGGGATTAACTGGGTGAAACTTAACTCTCGAGACAACCAGGGCAATTGGGTGGAGGATTATGCTAGAGCCTAGAGCATCTGGCAGTGCAACTAATATTACAGCAGAGCTATGGGGTTTAAGAGATGGTCTTATCATTTTTTCTCGACTTCATTTACCTGCCATAGATAGTGAAAATCCTCCTCCTGATGTTTTGTTATTAATGTATTTAGATAATTTGGGTATGTATTATGAAAGACTTGGTGTTCTAAACACCCAAGACAGTGTAGCTTTTTCTATGAAGTATCCTTTATTACCCAAAAAAAAAAAAAAAAAGATTAGTGTCAACCGTGCTACTTTTAAAAACAAAAAATAAAAATAAAAGCTTTGTTTAGTTACATATTAACAATAAATCCTCCTTGCCCTCTTATTAAAACAATTAAGAGGTAGGTAACTTAAATTTCGGCCAAACCACAAGTAAGTAAGTTGTAATTTGCCTTAAATTTTATCTATATATAAGTCTTAAATTTTATATACATCTCAGAGTGCCCATAAGCATGATATCCCCATAAAAATTTCTGTTATACAATATGTTGGAGCAAAAAACACATTCCTATTCTCCATTCTATCTCTACAATGCACTGCCAGCATATTTACACATGAAACAAGTATCCACTGTATAAAATTTACTTTAGTGTTTCACATATATAATAATATCCTTTCAGGCATAGAACCACACAAATTAACTCTTAGTATGAGTTACAAGCCATTACGTACAAATAGTTACTTCATACAGCAATTACGCATTTTTGAATAAGTTTGACACTGCGTATCCAATCAATAAAAGAAACCCTTCAATTGCCTTCAATAAAAAAAGTACATTTCACATCATCCATTTGTGCTTGTATCCTTTCTTGTCTCTTTCTTTCAAATAATTCTTTCATACGAGTGGAATGTTAATTCTTCCACAATTGGGGCAAGCTCCTCAAGAACCTTAAGCTGGGACGCTGATTTGGGTCTTCCTCAATGCACTTGCTTGACAATGCCAAAACTCCCATGGCAGATTCTTTATACCACAATGTGTTCATGGGATCCATAATCTGTTCCAGCTTGGTTAGGTCCCCAGAGAGAGCAGATTTGACCCACTCCACTAGATTTCTCTCATTCTTGGGTCAGTTGGCATCAAATGCCAGCTTACCAGTGACTATTTCTAGCAAAATAACTCCAAAACTGTATACATTGTCCGTGGATGTGAGGTTATTAGGAGGGTCATATTCTGGAGTTGTATGATAATCCATGAAATTCCAATCAAATGGTCCAGCACTCTGTTGTGCTCCTCTGTCTTTTCAAACTGTTTCACACATATATAAGGTAAAGGTGTATTATTACTAGTTACAGTTACAAAGGTACATCTGTTTAACGGATACAACATTTAGTTTAAGGAAAAAGAGACGCAAATTGAAAGAGAAAAAGAAATGTAAGATAAAAATGACAGCTAGGGTGCAACAAATTCAGGATAACATGTGGGAGAGCAAATTCAAAAAGCTTCCCTTTCATATCGTCATCAATGACAATGGAGGAAGAACTCAAACTTAGTACTATCTGTTCAAGTAGAACAAAACACATATCATACACCACAATCAAATAGGGAAACACACATACTGATAGCAAATTAACATACCTGATGTTCACGCAAGTACGCCAAAGCCAGGGCAGTGTCTTGTACAACAACGAGTGTTTCTCACCAAGACAGGAACCCCTTGAACAAATAGTGACTTAGACTTTTATAGCATGTGCATTCTCCTACCACAAATCTGACACCCTCTGAAAGGCAATATCCTATCAAGTTTACAAGGTTTTGGTGCTTAATTGCTGCAATAGTGTTTAATTCTTTTACCCAAGAGTGATCACCCTGAAAAATAAATTATGGGATTGATTCAGATAGGTGTATACATGAAAGAAAATAGACGAAAAAAGTTATATATGTTAAAAGAGGAAGGAGAGGATTGTGCAAGAAAATAAAAAGTTACAAACCTTGGCTTTAAGTACATGTCCTTGAATCTGTTGAAAAGGACATATGTCTTTTTCCCACTTTGCTTGAGGGTGCCTTTGTAGAAGGCTCCAAACTCACCCTCTCTAATCTTGTAAGAGGGTTTGAAACCTTTTGTTGCTTTCTCCAAGTCTGAGACATTGAATTGAATTAGATGATCACCAGCAGATTGCTTCATTGCATACAGAGAATACTTTGGTGATCAAAGAAGAAAAAGAATTGGGAGAGAGATACAACTTATACAAGAACCCTCACTTGGTGGATAGTGTTCTTTCACCAATCTGCACTAGAAAATTAAATAACGTTTAGTTAGTTATTAAATATAAAACAATGTCTTTTCGTCAAACATTATGTCTATTGGTTAAAACTTAAAACTTATCTGTTCACTTACAGATATGTCTTTTCTCTCTGCCCGTGTTGGTGATTCCCACACTTAACTGGGGAGAGCGGTGTCTTGAGATTTAAAAGCTCAAAATCTGTCCACTGCTTGAAAACAGCGTACACACAAAAACACAGGGACAGAAGCAAAAACACCCATAACTTGTGCTTTTCCAATGGCAGTCCTATTTTATTTTATTTTTAAAATAAAATAAATTGGCCTGTTGAACTTGAATCAGTGAACTAAAAGAAAAAAAACGGGTTTAAGAAACCCCTAATATATATATATAAACAAAAAAAAAAAGCCTTTTTTTTTTCTTTGTGCACAAGAATCATATTTTCACGTTCAACCAAAAAAAAAAAAAAACAGTTAGGCATATCTGGACTCCTTATGAGGGGAGGGAACTGACTGGCATGGAGAGAAAATATTCTAAGTGTATTGATAAACTAAGGTTATTGGATCCACAAACCTTCTCTTTAAACGTTATCTTTTGGATTTTATGGAATCATCTTCTGGGGCCAAACTCTTCTCATGGGGAGTGGGGGGCTTCCAATGTCTGTTATCTCCACAGTTTGATTCACCATCTCCAAGACTTCACTCATTTTGGGTCATGATTTAGCCTGCCACACCAAGCACCTGTTGGCACACCAAGCCTCGGGTCCAAACTCCAAAATCAGCTCAAATATTTTTAGATTACACAGGTGAGGTCTGACCAATTCCAATAGCTTTTGCTCACTCTTGGGGCGGTTCCTATCAAGAGTGTGCCTGCCAGTGATGAGTTCATAAAGGAAAGCTCCATAGCTCCAGACATCACTTTTTGATGTAAGATGCCCAGTTTGAATGTATTCCCGAGCGGCATATCCAATTGTTCCTACAACCCATATAAAAGTCAGGAAAATTGGTTCTTTATTTCTGTAAACTATCTTAATTTAATTAATAGAGACAGATTGCATATGTTAGAAGTATGTGGTTAAAATGATTAAGTTTACTGTACCCCAAATTCTCAATAGTTTAAACTTTTGAGAAAATCGGTAATTTAACATTATAGTTTGTTTCCATAATCTTTCCAGGAACAAGAAGATAAGACATGAAGAAAAAGTTACAGATAGAAAAGACAATTAACATGTTAAACAACAGTCTAGTAAGATGATCAACATAACTGACATTTTCCGATTAATACTAACAGACATTTCCAATGTTCCTGGTTGATATTAATTCGAGAATAATTAGTTAGACATGTGATAGACAACTTGTGCAGGTTTAGTAAACATACCACAGTTGAGACTTGTGACAGCCAACTTGTGTAGGCTTAGATGAGAATCAATAAAAACTTGTCAATTCAACTTGTGTGAAGAATATTGTCAATTTTTATGTGTGTATGTAGCATTACTCTTACACTTACACATGTACTTCCCAGTTCCCCTATACCTGACACACCTCAATTTGTGAGTTCTTGGTCAAGAGGTTCCTGCAATATTTCTTGCTTTGCATGAATTAATTTGTTATAATTGAGAAGTCCTGCTTGAGGGACCTAACACCTGTGCAAGGCTCATTTTCTTAGCAAACATAGGTACATGTTTAGGTTTTCCATAAGAAATTCTGCTCTTCTAAACCCAACAGAAAACCCAAGCTTGATACACTCACCAATCTCAAACACCACAAAAAATTAATCCACCTAAAAGGCCCAACGTCCAAACCTTTCTTACTTAAACCCATCAAACTCTAATTTGCAGTACCAAAAACAGAATGTACAAATACTTTAAAATATCACATATTTCTAAATTACAACTTTACTTTTACACAATAAACATTATAAACATATTAAACTGATCAAATAAGTTCATCCAAACGCACAGTTTGTTATCCATTGCAAATGAAACAAGTGTTTTCTGCGTATCATTTATTTTTAAGTTTATAGTGTTTCATATATGTATTAGTATGTCCCTTTTTGGCTTTAAACTGCTCAAATTAATAATAGCAGAAACAATTACAACCAATTACATATATTTGCTTCACACAACAATAAGTTATAGCAGCATAGTTACAAGCAATAACATATATTTGCTTCATACAACGAGTTTGAAATTCTCTTGCACATCTCATGAGTCATGAGTCTATGATGACTATCCACTAAGTAAGGCCACAATCAGGCGTACTATTGCATCTGCAACTCCAGTACACAATATAGCATCACGTTCTGCTTGTCTCTCCATTAAAACAAATTCATTATGAATTTTTTTATATTCTTCCACAATTGGGGCAAGCTCCTTAAGAACTTGACTCATGCTGGGACGCTTTTTTGGGTCTTCCTCTGTGCACTTGCTAGACAATGTCAAAACTCTCATAGCAGATTTTATACACCCAGATGTGCCTATAAGGTTGGGGTCCATAATCTGTGCCAGCTTGGTTTCGTCTCCAGACACAGAAGATTTGATCCACTCCACTAGATTCCTCTCATTCTTGGGCCTGTTAATGTCGAAAGCAGGCTTGCCGGTGATTATTTCCAGCAGAATAACACCAAAACTGTATACATTGTCCGTGGATTTGATCTTATTATGAGGATCAACTTCTGGAGTCGTATAGCCCATGAAACTCCAATCAAGTTGTCCAGCACTTGAAGTACTGTTTTGCATCTCTGTCTCTGCAAACTGTTTCACACATAGAAGATGCATTAGTTTCAGCTACAAATTTGCACAAGCTTAATGAGTACAATATTTAGCTTAAGAATAATGAGTGTACAATATTTGTTATGTGGATCTTGGTTGAAGTTTCTCGATATAAAATACATATAAAGTAAAAATTATAGGGTGCATTCATTTAAGCTATACCAATAGACAATAAAAAAGAGAGGTTGAATTTTATCATACTAAAAATCAAAAAACATTTGTAGTCATTCTAAATTAAGAAGTTGGTTGGGGTGGGCACTTGCAAATGGAAGGAGTAAGAGGGGATTGTCCTTGACCTATTCTCTCTATTGGAAATAGATCCATAATTTTAAATGACGTGACACATTGTTAGACATAAAAAATAAAATTTTAACTTTGATGTTCCTCAAATTCTGAAAATTAATAGGATTTTTATTTTATTTTTATATATTGTTTTACAATCACTGAGCTGACATGTCATGATTGATGTATAATAAAAGTGTTATTAATTTCTATCTCCAACATTAATCATATGTTTTTATAATCAATCTCACAAAGAAGAAAAAAAGTATCATACAAATTAAAAAATAAACTTGCGGGTATTTATATACTTACTGTAGCAACTGCCTGGTCGAAAAGTTTGCCTTTCAGATTTTCATCAATGACAATGGAGGAAGATTTGAAACTCCTTAATACTATCTGTTTCAAAAAAGAAAAAATGTATATCGTAACTGTTAATGTTAGTGTTGAGAAATCTGAGTCAAAACACATTTTAATGTAATTGTGTTGTAAAGTTTCTTAATGTCCAAGATGAAATGAAGATCTATTTTGAAGACACAAACAGCTCATGAATCTGCTGAGAAAAGAGGAAAGTCTGCCCTTCACATGTTAAATGGACCTTTGCATAGTTAACGTAATTAATCTACTTGGGTGATCTTTTAGTTTAATTGGGGGTCAAAATTTTCCAAACAAGAACTACTTAATACCACAGTCCAGCAAGGAAAACACACGCACATGCTACTAATAATAACAATCAATATACCTGATGATCATGAAAATACACCAAAGCCCGGGCAGCAGCTTGTACGATAATGAGTCTTTTTACCCAAGACAGTAACAACTTGGACAGAAAGTAACTAAGGCTTCCAATGCATGTACATTCTCCTACTACAAATCTGACACCCCCTGAAAGGCAATATCCTACCAAGTTTAGAAGGTTTTGGTGCTTCATTGCTGCAATAGTGTTTAATTCTTTCACCCAAGAATGATCACTCTGAAAAATAAAATTATGGGATCGATTCAGATAGATATATGGAAGAAAATAGATGAAAAGTTATACATGTTAAAGAGGAAGAAGAAGATGGTGCAAGAAAATAAATTTTAAAAAAAAAGTTACAAACCTTGGCTTTAAGTACATGTCCTTGAATCTGTTGGATAAGGACGGGTGTACTTTTCCCACTTAGTTTGATGGTGCCTCTGTAGTAGGCACCAAAGTCACCCTCTCCAATCTTGTAAGAGGATTTGAAACCTTTTGTTGCTTTCTCCAAGTCTGAGAGATTGAATTGAATCAGATTATGGCCAGGTGATTGCTCCATTGCACACAGAGAATACTTTGGTGATCAAAGAATTGGGAGAGAGACACAGCACAGGCAAGAGAGCAATGTGAAAGAGCGAGTGTTGTCTTGAGAGTTCAAGTACTAAGCTAAAGCCCTCCAACAACAAATTCTGTTCTAACTAAGACTTGCTCCCACAAAATCTGTCCACTGCTTGGAAACAGCGTACAAACAAATACACGGGGACAGAAGCAAAAGCCCCCATAAATTGAGCTTGTCCAATGGATTCCAATTTTTTATTTTTTATTTTTTATTTATTTAAAATATTGGCTTAAGTAATACCCTCAAACAAAAACAACGGGCTTAAGTAACCTAAAAGGAAAATAAAAACTTTACAAAAACAAGCCTTTTTTTTTTTTCTTATTTATGTGCACAAGTATCATATATGTTTGGATTTTTTTTTACATGAATATAGAGCTAAAACTAAACAACTTTTGAATACTCGCTAACTAGAGTTTCAAAAGATGACAAGTTCTCTCTCTCTCTCTCTCTCTCTCTCTATATATATATATACATACATATATATATATATATATATATGTAGGGGTGGTGGGCCCAGTAATACGTATCTATGTATATATTGGATCGAGGGCCCAATCTGATGACATTAAGTAGTCCGAAGACGGGGAAACACTGTCAGAGGAGTCCGTGTTAATGAATGAAGAGATGAGGTATGGTCATAAGATTCTAAGAAAGGGGTCTGAGGAGGAATGCTTCCTCAACTAAGCAAGGCTGAGGTTAGAAGATGCGGTCTGCCATCAAGAGCAACGTTCCGGATAACTCCACTGATAAGGATAAGTATCAGAAAGGAATAGAACAAAGGGAGGCAATGAAATATCTAAGGGAAAGTTGCTACCACCGCATTGAATACTCTACAACTAACTCTCTAGCCGCATTAATGAGGAAGTGATATATAAACAGTAGTTTTCAGCCTTATAGTTACTCCCCAAACACTTCAGGAAGGTACTGATATGACTAGGATCAACACTGACAATATAATCTACACGTTGAAGGCAAAGATGAAAGGAGGAAGATAGTATAAAATAAAAGGGAGGTCCTGAGAGAAGTAAATCGGAGAATTGAGAAATAAATATTGTAGCAATAAGAACTATACTTGTAATCAAATTCAAGGATTATATACAATGATTGATCTCCTCGAATTGTGCCGAGGACGATTTGCTTTAGATAAAACCAATCTATCTTTACTTTATTATCATTTGGATTCACTATAATTGCTACCCAACTCATTAGAGCCTAGTTTTCCAACACACTCTCTACAAATTCATTGTATTGGGCTCTTTGGGCCTTAATCCTTTTACCTTTTGAGCCAAGGACTCAAATTGTGTCCTTACAATATATATAGCATATTTTAATAAAAAGATTTAAATTACATATCCAATATATTTTTTTAAATGTACGCTCTCGTTTCATGGAACACATGTAATATGTTACATCAAGTTTAAATTATTATATAAGTTTTGAATTGTAATTTTTTTCTTTCCTTTCCAAATATAAGTATAATGCCTATATTATTGACACTTGAATTTTAAGGTAATCTTTTGAATATTTATCATTTTTATCATTTTTTAGGGGCACATATTTCTAATTTATAATGTCTATTTTGTTTGTATTATTTAGCCTAAAACTAAAGAGTTTGGCCCAAATAGAATAAAATTTCACACTTTCCAACCCAAAAATTAAGAAAAAAATAATAATTTTTTTGCTAAAAACTAAAAGGCAACCTACCGAAAGAATTAATTTAAGACCCAATTAGTCCAAAATGGACTGAAGTGGACTAAATTGACCGAAGTGGATTGAATGTACCAAATTGGACCGAAATAGATCAAATGGACCGAATGAGACCAATGTGGACTAAATGGATAGAACGGAACCAAATGGACTAAATTGGACCGAACTAGATCAAATTTGACTGAAGTGGACCAAATGCTACTTTGATGTGGCTCAAAAAATAGTGTAGTAACAATAAATGCTACATTTCAGTTTTAAATATTATATAGAAGTTGTAACCATTTTTCCCTTGCATTGAAGTGATGGCTTACTCCTGTGAGCATTTCAAAAGTAGTTGAAAAGGACAAGCCTTAGCTAGGATGTTTTGCAAGTTAATGGTAGCAGCATCACTTATTGAATGAAATTACCCGTGTTACATTTTAATTGTGAAAAAATTATGTAATTTTCAATGGGATGCGTACTAAAATTTTAGTGTGATTTCCATGTAAAATTAGTAATAAATATACTGTTTGGTCTCTTTTATTGAGCATACCACTAAAGATCACACGTGGGTCCATTTATTTTGTCATATTTTCAGTCCCTTTATTTATTTATTTTTTTTTAATGAGATAATAGATGTGATTTATTTGAAGATCAAGTCAATTACTTTTAATTAATGATCATGTCAAATTTTATTGTGAATTATTAACTCTTAATTGCAGTCCAAGTTTATTCCATTGCACAAGTGAATTAAGGTCTGTCCCAATTTGCAGAACATGCTATTGACACCAATCATTCTTATCCAATCCTAAACCTTAAAGTACCCTATATAAATACCTTTTTTTTCTACTATCATATTCTCCCATTCTCCCATTTCCATTCCCATCGCTGGTAAGCCCTTGTCTTTTTGGTTTTCAACCTCCAGCACCCCTAATATCTACCCAAAAATCCTAATAGTCAACATCCCAAAAGTAACCATTAGCTACCTTCCTCAAAATCAACAGCCACTCCACCTTCGAAAACAGAACCAAAGCTCCCTCCTTTTTTCCATTCTCACCAACACAAAACAACAACCATTCAAAATAGAACCAAATCCTAGAAAAGTCCATTCTTTTTACCCCCAAAGCCTAAGAGAGAGAAGAATAATCAGCCCTCTTGGGAGACACAAATCCTAAGAAAAATTCCCTCTATCCCATGGCTGGTGTTGATACTGTATTTTGTCTGGTTCTAAATTTCGATAGAAGTTTTAGCCTTGAATTAAATGATTCATGATTTTAATGGTTAAACCTCATTTTTTTGTTGATTTTTATCAATTTTTATGCAATTGACTAAATTTTATTTAGCTTAAATTGAAATCTAACCATGCAATTAGATTAATTTTGATGCTATATTTATGACCATGAAGTTCTTTGTAATTTGACTGATTAAGGACAAAAATCAAATTTGATTTGATATCACTTATTAAATGAAATTTCTCATGTTGAATTTAATTGTGGAAAAAGTACATAATTTTCTATGAAACACGTACTAAAATTTTAGTGCGATTTCCATAAAAAATAGTACTAAATATACCATTAGTACTAAGAATGCAGATGATGTTAACCGAGGTATGATAGTGATATTGCTGTTCGTGATATTCCTTTTAATCGGGCTACCTTCTGGGTTCAGGTCCATGATATGCTGGTTAGATTCATGAACAAAACAGTAGCTGAATCATTTTGTGATACTGTGGGGATAGTGTGTTGTTCTACAGGAGGGACTGATGAGGAGGGTGGCAGTTTCATGCGTGTTAAGGTTACTCTGGATGTCTCTCTACCTTTGTGCAAAGGACGACTAATATCTCTGGAGAATTGTGAGAAATGTTGGGTGAGTTTTAAGTACAAACGATTACCTAACATTTGTTATTGGTGTGGTTGTTTAGATCATGATGATAAAGATTGTTCTCTCTGGATTCGAAGTAAGGGCACACTTTCTCCAAATCAAAAACAATATAGTTAGAATTTACAAGCAGCTCCATATCGATCTTCTAACAAGCCAGTGATTTATGTCCCTGGAAACTCCAATTTTGAGAAAGATGGCTGAGAAGGGAGCTTGCCCGGTCCCCACGAAGGAGCCACTAGTTGAAACTGCTCCGATAGCAGATAACCTCGACATGGCAAGCGATATTCATGATTGTGTCATTACTAAGGACGAGACACTTGCCAAAAATGTTGCACAGGCTTGTAGCAAGCCTACAGCTGGCTATGAGTGTTCAGCCAAGTCCACGCCCCATGTAGATCCTTTCCTTCAAGAAAGCGGTGTCCCAGGGATTACTCCTAAAAATCATGGAGATTTTTTAATTGATACGTCAAGTTCATACACCAAGTTAGGGAGTGAAGAATACATGTCAGTTGGAAGATGGTGATCCTTTCCTAATTAGACTTAAGGAAATTGATCGTGATCTTCGGAAATTTGATGATCTATTGAGCAAGTCTGATGAGGCAGAGAGATAGTGGGCCAACTTGCCATTTACCTAAATCCCGCTCTGATTTCCCTGATGTGGCAACTGAGATAGTAGGGCCCTTTAAGGTAGGCACAACCCATTCTACGGGCCTATTAACTGAGCCCACAGTTAAGTTTTGCAAGTTTGGCTATGACAAACTTCTCCATTCCTTCAGTCCATCTATGTCCTAGGCCCAAGCCCCCACTGCAGGATATTTCTAATAATCATGGGCTTTCAAGTGCGAGTAAGTCAAAGAAACATACTAAGGGGATTAAAGTAAGTACAAAGCCCATTTCAAAGAATAAGAAGGCCACAAATTCGGAGTTCACAAGAAATTTTCCCCAAATTGAAAACTCAATATACCTAGATACGAAGAGAAGAATTATTGAAACTGAGGGCGCTCACGGAGATTCATCCCGTTTCATTGTATCGGCAGTGGCTGCATCCTAGCCACGCCGATCACCATGAATTGTCTGAGCTTGAACTGTCACGGGCTTGGGAACCCCGATGAGTTCATGAGCTTTATGATTTGGTGAAAGCAAAAGATCCCAGTTTGGTTTTTCTAATGGAAACAAAGAAAAAAGGCTTACCTAGAAAGATTGAGATGCTATTTGTTATTTGACAACATGTTTATTATTCCTTGAAAAAAATTGAGTGGTGGGCTTGCTTTGTTTTGGATGAATGAGCTTGATTTACACATTTGTACATTCTTGCCTCGACACATTGATGCAATGGTGAACCCAAGAATCCGTGATGCCTGGCACTTCACCAGCTTTTACGGAGCCCCTGAAGTTGCTAACCGAGAAGATTCTTGGTCTCTGCTTCGCCACCTTGGTTCACAGTTTGAAATGCCTTGGGTTTGTATTGGTGACTTTAAAGAAATTACGAGACTAGAGGAAAAATTAGGAGGTCCTATCCGCCCAAAGAAACAAATTCAAAGCTTTAGGGATTGTTTGGATTTCTGCAGTCTAAAGGACCTAGGCTTCTCAGGTCTTCCCTTCACCTGGAGCAGCAAATGATTCTCTAGGCCCATAACTTGGGTGAGACTGGATCATGCCACCACTTAGAAGATTGGATGATAAAATTTCCGTCAGCCAGTCTTCACCATTTACTAGGTTTTTCCTCTTATCACAAGCCAATTTGGTTATGATCTGATGACATTCATAAGCATTTTTTCATATCTCAAAAGCCATTTAGGTTTGAGGCCATGTGGTTGAAAGATGACTGATATGAAGGGGTAGTTCATTTTGCTTGGGATATGGACTCTATGGGGAATCTAATGGAGAGTGTGCTACTGAAGGTTGGGAATTGTCAAGAAAAATTGAGTACATGGAATAGAAGGGTATTCGATAATATAAGGATTTTGTTAGCTTAAAAAAGAAAACAATTGGAGAAAGCCAAGGCGTTGTCAATGGTAGGAAGAAGGCTTTGAATGGGGAGATTGATAAACTGATGGATATGGAGGAATGCATGTGGAATTAGAGGGCAAAGACAGATTGGCTGAAGTATGGGGACCAAAACACAAAGTATTTCTGTTGTTGAAATTTTAAAATACTCGCATGTGAACGAACCATACCGAATTATAGTTTGACAAGAACGAGGTCAAACCCACAGGGACTTGAATGAATGCAGGAAAATTATAAAACCTTAACCAAATTAATCCTAATCTATTTTAATAAAAATTGGTTGTTTTGAAATTAAATATACTAAGCAAATAATTGAACTAAGCAAAGATATAATATAAAGCAATAAAGAGATGTAAACAATCTGGAGAAAGGAATTAAAGTTTTGGAATCCACCTTGTACATCATATCAACATATATTTATGATTATTAATTTTTCCAAACTATTGCATGATAATCTAGAAATCAATCTTGCTATCATGGAAAATATTATCATTAAAAATTCTATTTAAATATCTAAAGCATGCTTTTCTTCCCTTCCAATGTATAAAATCAAATCATCAATTGTATCTATAGTCAAACAAATCACAAAAGATATCCAATTTTAAAATCAAGAAATAATAAACCAAGCATTCAATTAATTAAGACAAATCCTAAATCATAAAAAAAACATGATTGAACTCATATCTAGAATCCCATCTTAGTCAATTGATATGAAACAAGAACAATTTAAATCATTAAAGAACTATTATTGTGGGAAAAATCAAATCACATAATTATTACTGATAATCCTTAACAAGGTTTCATCTTCAACCCTAATTATAAATTTAGCTACTCATGGTAACTGAAATAAAACACAAGAATAAAATACTAAACATTAAACTAGACGAATAAAATAGAAAAAGAAATAGTCACAATGCTATCATGGAGAAAAGCTACAGAGAAGCCATATGCGACACTGCCTCTTGCTTCAATTTTCTATTTTGCATCCCAGCCCTAGTACTAGCCTTAGGCTCCTCTGAATTTTGCCCTAAAGAGCCTTTGAATAGGTCAAGGAATCCTATTACAAGTTGAATTCCTGTTTGGAGAAAATCTCAAATTTTTAGGCTTCACTTAACAGGCGATTTTGGCCCATTTAACGTCAGAATTCAGACTTTTGGACATCTGATTCAAAAGTTATGCCAAAAATGCTAACTAATGTGCAAGCTGGAATCCTAATCCGAATTAGATTTGGATTTGGTGCAAATTTCCTTTGATTCCTTGCTCCAATTAGACTTAAACTTAATTGGGTTGGCTTTCTTTAACTTCATCATGGTCCTTGTAAAAGTAAAGTCCATTAGCTTTCTTCTTTGCACAAATTCACTTATTTAATTCTATTCTCCTACAAAAGTTAAATTCACGCAATAATATTCAATTAAGCACAAAATTGATTATTCAACATTATTCAAAACCAAATATAAAATGCATGAATTAACTCAAAATAAGTATGATAATACTTTCTAATAATGATATAAATATGCAAAATTAAGCTATTATCAATGCACATCAATTTCTATTGTCGGTCCTTTGGACGAAATAAGAGGAACTTTATTGCAGGTCTAGACAATGAAACTGGGGAATGGATTGAGGAAGAAAATCAAGTTGGTGATATGCTCATCAGCTATTATTCAGGGTCTTTTCATTTTCAAATCCTGTATTTCTTGATCCTATGATAGATGGGGTTGAACCAAGGTGCACTTTCAATACTCCATTAAAGCACTCCGATTGGTTGGTTGTTATTTCTCCATATCGACGCCCTCCGTCGTGTGCAAGTGTCCACTTTTCTTTGTTTTTAGCTTAGAGGTACTTGTGTGCAGTCGGTTTGACATTGCGAATTAATTCTAGTATGGCTTCAAACTTTTTGACTTGATTCGCACTTGTTGCCCTCTATACCAAGTTCTTCAACTCCGGAAT
Source organism: Quercus lobata (assembly GCF_001633185.2). Classification (NCBI taxonomy): domain Eukaryota; kingdom Viridiplantae; phylum Streptophyta; class Magnoliopsida; order Fagales; family Fagaceae; genus Quercus; species Quercus lobata. Next base: position 55,015,305 of record NC_044911.1, read on the forward strand.
TTTCCATTTTGTGTTAACATTGCTAGCTACATGGTGGAGGCAGTACCGGTGAAGGGCCTGGGGAGGCTGCAACCAAGTCATACTTGTGTCATCAAAGCAGGCTTTTATCCCCGAATGTAGGTCAGAGATGATGCAAAGATTGGTCTGGTCCGTAACAAATCGTTTCAGGCATGCCAAGAACCATCCCCATGTCTCCTTGCTCTCACTCTCAACAACAGCAAATGCGAGCGGATAAACCTTGTTGTTAGCATTCGTTGCCATTGCTATCAACAACTTCCCCTTGTACTTGCCATAGAGGTGCGTTGCATCGATGCTTATCACCGGCCTGCAATGCTTGAACCCTTCAATACACGGACCAAAAGCCCAAAAGGCATAGTTAAATGTGCAAGTTCTCGGCACACCACTATGGTCGCACTTCAATTGTGTCATTGTGGTTGGATCTGCATCTTTTAACACCGCTAGAAACCTAGGCAATTCTCCGTATGACTCATCGAAATCCCCGTAGATGGCCGCAACCGCCTTCTATTTTGCATCCTAAACCTTATAGTGAGACACCCAATGGTCGTGCTTCAAATGTAGAAGACTACGCAGGGTTGCTATTGTTCTTGAAGTGTCTTCCCGTTCGTATGACTTAAGTGTGATGGCAATGAACTTCGAATCCATCATCCTTCCATCATGATCCACCTGGAGTGACGAGCAAGTGTGGGGACCCTTACATGTTGTGATCATCCACTGCTTGTGCCTTTTGCTGCAGATAGCTTGAATTGACCATGGACATGCATCGTGTACACACGTTACAACCAGTCTCTCGGGGTCTAACTTCATGTACTTAAATTTCTTATTGAGCCTTACAAAGAACATGGTTAACGTGTGCTGAACTGCAACTTTATTCTTGAATAGCATCCCCTTGCTCGGTTTGCCCCCCGGTCGCCAACTCATTAGACTTGTTTCCAGGGAAGGTGATGGGTCATGAATGTCATCCCATGTGTTTGACGTGAACCATTCGGGGTTAAGGTTCGGATTGGGGCAAGCATCCACATTGTTTTCAATTTGTACTTCATCTAAAAATTCCGAATTGTCTACCGGTCCATCATTATCAATGAACTCCTCGTACACATCTTGAGTGTCATCCATTTCAATTGCCTCGTCCAAGTAGGTTTGGATATCTTCTTTCCGTGACTATACTCTTGACCCTCATGGGTATGGATAGACCCTAACACTTCGGCGTCTTCAATATTGTCCATAGCAACCGCATTATAGGGCAAAGACGTCTCAGCTGTAACTGAAGGGTACACATCAGTTACAGGAACTGATTCTTGTTCTCCAGCTCTACTGGCATACTGCAAACCCCCGTCGACATTAAACCCAACAGTGTCAACAGTTACATACAAGTTAGAACCTATGAATTGCGATGCCCGCTTTATCACTCCCGACATTATGTCCACATCATCGTCACATTGTAACAGAATTGAATTGTAGAAAACTTGGGTACCCACCAGTTGCTGCGAAGCCCGAAATACAATGGAGATGTCATGGGAATCCTTGTCTAACCCAAGAGTTGACATTATCTTCCATTTAAGTTTTCTCATGTGTATCCCATGTTTCACTGCAACAAGCATCTGCTTTTGGTTCGGACCTCGATATGATAGCCCGTGCAAATCATTAATATATGCCTCCCCGTCGTAGTAAACGTAGAAGTAATGTGGACTCATAACAGACCTGAACCACAAATAGTAATAATTGTATCATGCTGTGTAATATTGTAAAACCATAGGCTAACTATACATACCCTATGTTTGGGTGTTCATGCAGCTAAACAAACCTAAGCAAATTGTGCTAAAGATGATAAAAAATACTATTGAATAATTGTATCATCTAGTCCATCAGACTTCACTTCGAAAACAAAAATGTTCACACAATGTGTTTGGGTTTCATGTAGGATATTGTTAAACAAATGAGAATTTAGCAGCATTGCAAATAAGGTCGATAATTCCTAGCATGCAACATGTACCACATTATTATGTTCAGATACCCCATTGAAGACCCACAACATTCAAAGAATTTATGTTATCATAAATTGTACCACATTATTATGTTCAGATACCCCATTGAAGACCCACAACATTCAAAGAATTTATGTTATCATAAATTGTACCACATTATTATGTTCAGATACTCCCTATTGAAGACCCACAACGTTCAAAGAATTTGTGTTATCATAAATTGTACCACATTATTATGTTCAGATACCCCCATTGAAGACCCACAACATTCTGTTTTCATTTGTGTTATCATAAATTGTACCACATTATTATGTTCAGACACCCCCATTGAAGACTCATGATAGAATTATTGGGTATGGGGACATAGCTGTTGGCCAATCATGGTATTTTATTAATAAGTTTTCTTTAGTTTATGGGTGTTCATCCGTGTAGGTTTTGGTTCAATTCATTGAGGGTTTAGTGTTCAGGCAGATTGTGGGCAGATTTATGTTTATTCTTACTCGTACGCAATCCTACGTCAAGTCTTTTTCTCTTCCCTATTAAAACCCTGGTCTTTCTTTCATCTGCCTAAAGCAAGGAAGTTATTTATGCTCTAACTCAAGAACAAGATCTGTACCAAAATGGTTCACCTGCATGCATCTCATCCTCACTCAACATGCTCTTGTCTCCCAAAATCATTCAAATGATGTTCCCCTCATGAATCTAAAACCACAGACAAGACCATTTCGGATTGACCCAGCAATGCCTTTTTCTTTGTACCAAGACTGGAAGAGTTTCTTAGCTAATGTCGAAGAAATGCCTTTTCTATTTTTCACTTACCAATCAACAAAAAGAAATGCCTTCTCTTTGTACCAAGTATGCTGGTCTAGCGACATATGCATGGTTTAAAATTTAACAAGTTGCTGTCTCTAACATGCTGTGTCCAAGCTGAAACATAACACTTGTGTTGTGTTTGTGTCCAAATTTCATAGATCTAATTTGATGTGCAGGGAAGATTTTAATAATAATAATTTCATGTGCAGGGCACCTTTTTTCCATCACTTTCTTGCAAATCAAACAAAGCTTAAAGCAAGGAAGGAAATTTATAAACAAAGCTAAGAAAATTCAATTTCCAAGCAATGTTGGACTTATGTATATCTAGAGAGAGGAGATTCATAATTCAGTTGCTTAAAAGTAACAACTTCCTTTTATAGCCAAGAAAAATCCCAATTGTCTAATAATGAGGACATTGATTTTCTTTTCTTTTTTTTGGTTGTGAATTGTAATTATCGAAAAATGAACCTCAAAAACTAAAATAAATTAAAAAGTCTAGATATTGGGCAAGGTTTTACCCCCATATGCTCCACATCATCAACAGCTCAATGATCTTTTCGTTTCCTCACAGCTGCCTTCACCGGTCTTGTCTTACCTGAAATTCAAAGGGATCGCACATTACTTGAATGTACACATTCCCTAACAGCCAAAGTAGAGTTTAAAGAGAGGGATTGCACATTCCCTAAGGCCACAATGATGTGGAAAGGAGCTATATAGCTTCTCTTTTACCCATCCACTAAATAGGGGTCAACACTTAATAGGCTATGTCATTGTGCAGATTCTGTGAGGATTTTGTGGAATGCAAAAAGAAAAACTAATGAGAAAATTCTATCACAATGATCGATCACCCTTGACACCACTAATAAGTTGGGTGATGAATTGGGTTATCATCCAATGTCACATGACTACTACAAATTCTACAACTACAAATAATGATGGTGAATACATGATTAACTGCATTGCAACAATGATAACAGTTATTCAATACTATAGAGGATATACTTAAGACTCTTGGATTATGCGTTTGATGATGAAGCCTTTGAAATATCTACCAAGTGAAGTGAGCAATAGTTGACGAACCCTCTGCTTAATTTAATTATGAGAGAATGTTTGATCTGAGTATGATCATCACTCAAAGCACACAACATCATATGCAAGTCCTTTGACATTCTATTAAGGTAAATGATAAACGGTTTACATAGCATGGAGGTGTACTGGCCAAATAAGAAAATCTAATGCAAATTGAGCACAGGATTGTTAATCTGAACATTCTAATTAACAGATAGCAATTAAGAAAGATGCCTTCCTAGCTGTGCAAATAATTACTTTATCATTTTGAAGATAGAAGACTAGGACATATAATAGTGGAGGTAGACATAGGAATAATTCCATTTCAAGTTTTATATATCTTTTATAATTATGCACAGTCTGTGGATTTCATAAATGTTTCCATAAATCATGGTATTTACCATCACCATTCCCATAACTAGGGGGATGTATGTCAGTGTGGAGTGATCTCCGCAACCCATGTATCGGCACAATATTCTCACATGTATCTGTTCGATCTATGCAACTGATTCGTCGGGGTTAGGAAGTGAAGGGTCCTGGGTGGGCTCAGCCTGAACTACAGGTGGGGTCAGTCGGCCAGGTGTGGGTACAAATACACAACCACCGTCGTGGGCAGAGCCGCTGAACAATAGGAGAGACAGCTGAGTGGGTGGTAGGGAACGAGGGCCGGCTTGAGCACAGGATGTGTGTTCTGCACTATCGTCATGACCAGCGGGGTGGGATGGTTGGGCAGCAGCGTCAGATGTGAATTGCGATGACCCGACGCCATCCATGTACATGCCCCAGTCGCCCTCCAACGCCTCATCATCTGTACAAAAACAGTTGTATTTATTAAGATGACAACAAGGGATTAAGTCAGAAAATGTCTTACTATTTGCAGCCTAGATATAATTCAATGGCATTTGACCCTTTACAAGGGATTTAATTTGGGGAATGAAACCTCTCATTTACACACTCACACGCACAAAATGTCATCCCAGTTGCAGCCTCATGGTTGCTTTCTTTTCCGATGTTCTTACTATTCATTTTGATTGAATATTTTTCCATTTGCAATGGAAGTGTCATATTTTGCCCCAAGAAAAAAATGTCTACTATTTGCTGTCTTTTTTTTATTATTCAATAATTATTTCAACTTTAACAATAAAATTTAAGAAAATTCTTGAAGGTGAGTGATAAAATTTGATGTTTTAGGATGGAGAAAATTTTCTGACCGAGAGTGGAGAAAGATTACTTGCACTATCAATTAATGCATTACTCATAAAAATCTCTCTCTCACTTTTTTTTTGTTTTTTGATTGGAACAGTCTGCATTCATTCTACTAAAAATGGAAGACAACAAAGTCCAAAAACAAAGCTAGAATAGAGCTGAAAACACAAAGCAACTACAAAGCTGATACAATAACAATAAAACATTGTTTTTAACACAAGATTCAAAATGTATAATTACCCTAGAAACTAGAAAGTATAAAGGAAAGGTTCATTCGTAAGTAAGTTCGCAGAAACTCAGTTTGAGTGGGATCATAGAATCCAATAACTCTATTGTAAAGTGTAAACCCTACATGACAAGGGCCAAATGCGTAAGCAATCCAAATAAACCCGCACCTAGTGCATGTTGTTCATAGAATCCAATAACTATTGTAAAGTGTAAACCCTTCCCAATAAAACTAATGCTTAGGACACCTAGACTACCCTATATAAACCTTGTTTTGTTCATAAAATCTAATAAAACTTTGTTTTTAATTCATTATTGGTATATTTAATTAACTATAATAAAAAAAATTAAAAAAAAAAAACCTTTGAATTACAAAGTCCAAATTTGTTTACTTGTTTATACTCTATCATTGTTATTATTTGTATTTTTTTAAAACTCTAATTTTATGAACTTCATAATGTGATCACAACTTTGAATTTCCTCATATAATGCTAATTTTATTTTCATGGTCACGTAGAAATATTTTTAAAAGGAATTACATTGGCAAACATATTATTGTGCTTCATACTCGATGAAAAAATGAATAGACTTACTGTTTTTTCATACATAAGCAAAATATATTAGCATTGATGTGTATATGTTAAAAGTGGATAATAGTATTGTGATTGTAGTTTATAAGGAATGAATGAAACAATTTTGCATGTCTTACATTTCAATACATATATATTTTGCTTGGAAGAAAAAGTGCTTATTCCCACTGGTTAATATTTAAAGTGCTTAGTTTTAATATTTAAAGTTTGGGAGAACATTGTAACTAATTATACCATAATTAAGAGAAGGAAGTGCATATTAACCCTAAAAACAACTTACCAAACAATATATACTTCGCTACTATAATATGTCCTCTAAATAAATTACAATTGAAAGTAGTAGAAGTGGAAGTTAGTAAGAATTGGAGGTATTAGAGTTGGAAGTTACCCAAGTCATTGTCATCCTCATGAACACCTCCACGACCTCCACTGTGTCCATGACCTCCACTGTGTACATGCCCTCCAGACCCACGACCTCCCCCACCACGGCCTGTGGCCTGTGTGTGCTCGCCTCAGTCACCGTGGCACGCACGTTCTCTAATGCCACTCGGCTCAACTCTCCGACAACATCTAGCAACCTCTTTAGGTGGTTGTACACTTGGGAGTCTAGTTCGCATTGCGATAGTAATTCCACATTGGATTGAACCTACGAAATAAAGGAGTCCCGTTAAAACTTTTCTAGTTACTTTTGTGTTATGCAACACTATGCCTTTAATGGCAAATCGTATGATTTTTGACTATATCTCTTGGCAGGTAATTCATGACCAATTTGGAAACAAATTATGCATGTTGAGCTTAGTCATATATATATGAACATTGAAATGGCACACCAGTACATATTGCTTGTGACAAATGCATATCTAGTGGCAAGAAATGACTCCAAAATGAATGTCAAAATATTGATTCAATGGCTCCATAAAACTTAAATTTTCAGAATGCATGCAACAACACACATATACTGTCAATCCATAAAAGAAGCATCGAATTGTTGCCTTACCAGGATTTCCCAATAAGCCGACTCGCACGTAATGTACTGTCTAGTCGTCCTTCGGTACGACTCCATGTAAGCAGCAAGGTACGTCATGTCCTCATCCAATGCCGGTGCGTTGACAATACGTTCCTCTCTATGGGCCCATCGGTCAATGTAGACAGCATGCTCTTGCACCCAATCCCTATCTAGTTTACCTTGGAGGGAGATTCTGTGGAGATCAACCGACGTATCCACAATATCCGGTGGCGCTTGCTTCATCCTGAACTGACGAAAGACACGTTTGGGATGATGATCCTCTACCATCCAGAAATAGATCAACGGCACAGTGGCCCTCCATATATGTCGGCCGACAGTACAATATGGGGGCAACGAGTCTAGGACATCCCTGTACGGCTCCCAGACAACCTGCATAAATGGTCAACAAAAAAACAAGTCAAATACATACTTATTTGTCTCAATCCTCAATGTGAGCACACATGTATAAGACCATTGAAGAACCACTTCACTAAAATCCTAAGACATTCTTGACGTATCTCCCCCTCTTATTGGATTTGACATGGTAAGATGCACCCAGATACTACTGGTTGCACTAGCTAAAATTGAGGGAGAAAATTTAAGGGTACACAGCTAAATATGTGTGGAATCAAAACGACAAACATCAGTGTAAAATTACTATTGAAGGTACTTTATATTGACTGCTCACCTTTTTTCGGAATTCGTAACTAATTCCGTGTATATCTATGGTCTAATCGACCAAAGTTATATTATTAACTATACACATGCAGTAGTTGACAACCCTACAAAGTAAAAAACAAAAATATGGAGAATTATATCCTTGTGACATGAAGCGGTAGAATACCTGGTATGCCCGTATACTCGACAGTGACGCATGATATGCAACTAGCACATGTGTGGCATGCTTTGTCGTGCTCTCCGGCCCCTTCCATCTAGTAAACATACAATTTTAGATAATGCTCATTAGTTAATATCAAACAACAATGCTGCCACGAAAATAAATGCGTAGCAAAAATGAAGCCATTAATTAGCTTTCGTATTTTCGGTGATATGAAAATACTTATTAGAAATAAGTAAGGAAATACCTAAAACCTTTGCAAGGCTTAAAATTTAAATGGATCTGTATTTACAATTGATGAAGTGTTGCAAACAAATAATTTCTAGTTGGCAGGTTCAATTCTCTCCTAATTTTATGCCTTCAGAACTGAAAAGAGATTAATTTCCATATGATAGGGGGAAAAAAGTGAATTAGGATGTTGTCATAAACATGAAACTGATATTGGAGCTATCTGGCCTAGTGTACCATGGTCTACTGCACTACATGTGAGTCAAACGCACACAAAGGGCATTAAGAGCATTGTAGTTTAGACATTTTCTCCAAAGGTGATTTCATTGGTTTCATCCCCACTTGTTACTATTAAAAAAAGAATTAAAAACGAAGTCTAGACTGTGAATTTTTGAGCATACGAATATGCCTTTGGAAAATATAATAAACACAAACAAATTCATTGTTTCATAATAATACAAATCTAGATATAAATTCAGAACAAAGTATATAAATTGGTTAACAAACAACCCGTTTTTTCCTTGTTGAAAAAAAAATGACCAGTTTACATACACTACCAAATGAAATTATTACAAAGACTTTTTCATGAGTTACCCAAAATTCAAAAACAAACATCTTCAATATTAAACTTAAATACGATCAGATTATATACTATTTACAAATATTTTGTACAACCTATTTTTATAAATTGTGGCCAAGTATATATTAAGTACTGAATGATGTGTGTGACTGTGATTCCCATTGCACTAATAGATGCAACTAAGTGTTCTGTATTAGCATTATCTATTAATGCTAATACAAAACACTTAGTTGCATCTATTAAAAAAAAGTATATTGTATTTGTAATTTTCTTCTACACTCATAACAGTGTATATTGGCATGCAATATCTTGTTAAGTAATCCATTAAATTAATTTCAATTGGACTTTTGGTTTGAAACAGGGTTTACTTCTCGATAGCAGTGTCCTTAGTGAATGTATTACAAGTGGCATACATGCAGGGATTTTGACCAACTATAGACACATGCACGGTGAATGACAAATGGCATGACAATTGTATCGAACTAATCAAATAACATACCGACTGGCAAGGGGACCTGCCTCCATTGGTGGTTGTGACGGCCTTGTAACAGGGCATATCAGTGGGAACCTCGAATATGCCCACAGCTGCACCAACATCACTGCTCCTCCAATCTGCATCGCCTTCGTCTTCGATGCCTTGCATAAGTACCTGTACAGCCAGGCTAATGCTCCACTACCCTGCAAGCATGAATGATGATTTGGATAAGCCTTTCGAAGCCTCTAAAGTATAGTTTGCTCTTAGTTAGATGGAGTCTTCTACAGCACCTAGCCCTGATGGCTTACAACCTTTATTCTATGAGCAATTCAGGACCAAAGTGGGTGTAGAGGTCACTGATGCAGTGCTTTCTATGTTAAATTTAGGTACTATTCCAAACAACTTAAATCATACTCACCTAACCCTTATCCAAAAAGTTTAGAGTCCTAAGCAAGTTATGGATTTTAGGCCTATTAGCTTGTGTAATGTCTTGTATAAGCTTATTGCTAAAGTTTTTGCAAATCGTTTGAAATCCCTTCTCCCCCAGATAATCTCTGAAACTCAGAGTGCCTTTATGTTAGAAAGACTTATAACTGTTAATATCCTAATTGCACATGAGACACTTCACTACCTGAAAGCTAAAAGAATGGGTGAGTTGGGGTATATGGCCTTAAAGCTTGACATGAGCAAGGCATATGACCAAGTTGAATGAGTTTTTCTTGAGAAAATTATGTTAAAGATGGGATTTAGTCAAAGTTTCATTCACCTCATTTCCATGTGCATTCGATCAATAACCTACTCCATTATGCTAAATGGATAGCCCCATGGTTTCACATGCCATCCTAGGACAGATGCATGTCATTTTTCACATACCATCATAGGATATATCCATGTTATTTCTCACATGTCATCTTAGGATAGATATATGTCATATATTCACATGTCACTACGTGATAGATTATACATGCCATGCATCCACATATGACAGAATTTATTATTATTTCATTTCACATTACATGCATGTCACTCTTTTAAAATCGAATGCCATATATTTTAGCAGTTGTTGGTGAGATTTTAAGATTAAATTCAAAATGAGGAACTATCCTATCCATATAGGCATGGAGACTTTTCCCACACGTAACAAAAAATACACAGGACACATATAACACACTCAAATTCATGCTCACACAACCATAAACCTGAAACCCAAAAACCCACATATGAATACATTTTAAAACAATCTCCAAACCCTAAATCAGAAAATACCATGACAAACCATACCCAAAAATCCTATCTTTCAAAACCCCAATCCCAATCACAAAAGCAATCAATATACAGCATAAATATAAGAACTTTTGGCCATGGGTCACAGGAAAAAGCAAATAGAAAATAGAGAGAGGAGAGTGTGGCAGCCATCATGGTGGTGGCTTTTAGTGGCAGTGGCTATGGCCTCGACCTTGGCTGGGTCTAAAAGAGAGAAATGTGGGGCTCATTTGTTATGTGTGTTTAAATAACATTTTTCAGTTTTTTTAGAAATATGTGTGGGTGAAAAAGTGTGGAAATGAGTGTAATATTGTTTGAAAACTGAAAATATGTGTTTGAAATTATGTACCAAACAGCCCCTTGGTGGTTAGTGGTTAGAGGTTGAGAACCACCGTTGTTAGTGGTGGTGGAGCAGAGGGAGAGAGTTATGACTGGAACGAGGGATAAAAAGAGGTTTAGGTTTAACCTGATAGTAATTTAGGTTGGGTCTAGCTTGACCCATTTGATTAGGGCCCTACTCAGTTCTAAGAGTGTGGTCCAGAAGACCAACCCGAAATTCTACTCAATCTAAAACCCAAACCCCATCATTGGCCCAATTCGAAAACTACACCAACCCACTCTCTTAAATCAACCTAGCACCTTGCAACCATTAGCTACTTAGGTCTCCATTTTAGCTAGCCCATCAACAAAGCTCAGCCCAACCCAAAAATTAAGAGCTCTTACTCCCAGCCGGTCCACAAGCAAAGCTTTTCCAAAATTACAAACCAATCCCAAATCTTTTCAAAATTACCATTTTGATTAATAACTTTTGCAAAATTATCCTTTAACCCAGATTTTCCAAAATTACAATTTGACCCAAGATTTCACAAAATTACTTTTTGACCCTTAAAGTTCCAAAAATTGCACAAAGGCCCTTGAAGTCTCAAAAATGCATTTTCAATCTCATTTTGTGCCAATATGTGTGTGTGTATATATATATATATTTAAATAATAAATTTGTCAAATGACTTTGTTTTCACACTTTATAGGAATTCAACATTTTCTTGTTATTTCTTGTGTCGTTTAGTTGCTAGTTGGAGGATACAAACTCCAAAGCTGGAAATGTTAGTCGTTATTATTCTTTCAAAACCTGTCAAAATAAAGTTAATAATTGTCAATTGTGTTATGTTAATTTAACACTAATCTATATTTAGTATATTTTGGATAAGTTATATACCTATTTTTAGGTCAGGTTGTGTGTATTCTTTTGTTCCAACCAACGTGCGTTTTAAATGGTAGTCTCACCAAAATCAATGAGTTTAGCATTTTGATCCTAAATATTAAGGGAAATTCAGTTATAATTTTTGGTGGATAAATTAGATAGAAAAGCAAACATTTATTTATATAGGTTTTCTAGTATATAGGTGTTTTTAGAATATACATTATCTATGCAAATGTTTTCTGGCATTATGTTGCCATGAACATACGGGGGCTTAGCTGTATTCAGTGCCAGTAGACTCTCGAATATGCCTTGTAATATATGCAAAGTCTGTCTCCAGTCTAAGTCTGCCATTAACTTTATTAGTATTAGAACTACAAAGGAAGTTGAAAGAAAGAACAGAACAACGGCAATTAATAATCTGTTAGTTTAAGAACTTGGAATATTTAAATTATTATGTTTTATGCTGGAAAATAGAAAACCTTGGAGTGCACTAGAGAGTATAGACATCTCCTTGTAGCCTTTCATAAACCAAAGAAAGTAGTCATTTCTTTCCCTTGTAAGTTGTATCCCGTACTATACTCGTAGAGTTGAACAATATTTGAGTGGTGATTGAATTTTGGAAGGTAGTTTTCTCATTCTGAGAATTGATTGAATTGAAAATGAATTAGTTTTTAGGATTAAAAATACAAAGACATGCAAAATAAAATGAAAATTACTTACTTCACCCTCGCTTTTATTGAAGCTATTTTTGGGCATGACATTCACAGCAGCATCTTTACCAATGTCCTTAAATTGACTACCATAAATAGTTTCCAACCTACCACTCTTAATTACGTTTGAGAAATTGTTTGAAACCTTTTTAATATCTAGTCCCTTGGTATACAAACATTGGGCCATATTAAAAAAGGCTTTAAACAACTTCTTGAATGTAACTAATGACATTGGTAAAGATTGGGCCATTTATATCGGTCAATTTAATGATATTGGTAAAGATGCAGGTATGAAAGTCATTCCGACAATAGATTCAATGCAAGCAAGTGGAAAGTAAGTAATTTTAATTCTATTTTGCATGTTTTGTATCTTTAACCTTAAAAACTAAGGGTGTGGCTTTTGTCTAGTGTCCTATAACACTAGACCTACTGCAATTATGACACGTGTTTGAAAAATGGACACGGGTCATGATTGTAGCGGGTCCAGTGTACTGGAGGTACTGGGCAAAAGTTGCGCCCAAAAACTAATTCATTTTCAATCAATTCTCAGAATTAGAAACCCGTCCTTCCAAAATTCAACCACCATTCAAATATTGTCCTACTCCATGGGTATGATACTGGATAAAAGTGAAAGAAATTGCTACTCTTTTTTTCTTGTTTATAAAAGATTACGAGGAAATGTATATTGTAATTCAAGGTATTTTATTTTTCACCATAAAACAAAATAATTTCAATACTCTAGGTTTTAAAGTTGTCACATTATAAATTGCCTTTGTTTTGTTCTTTCTTTCAGGTTGCTTTGTAGTTCTTATGCTAATAAAGTTATTAGCAGACATAGACAATAGATTAGAGGTAGACTTTGCATATATTACGGGTCATAGTCGAAGGTCCACTGCATATAGCTAAGCTGCCCTATGTTCGTGGCAACATAATGCCAGAAAATATTTGCCTGGATAAGATATATACTAAAAAACCTATATAAATAAATGCTTGTTTTTCGATTTGATCTATCCAAAAAAATGCTAAACTCATTGATTTTAGTAGGGCTGCCATTGAAACGCATGTCAATAGAACTAAAGAATACGCACCACTTGACTTATCCAAAACAGAGATTAGTGTCAATTTAACATTACAACAAGATTGGCAAATATTATTGTCTTTGTTTTGACATGTTTTGGAAGAACAACTAATATTTACAGCTTGGGGTTTGTATCTTTCAACTGGCAACTAAATAGCAGAGTCCTGAAAACATCATTTATAAGATGAAGGCTAAAAATGAAATATGCAATCAACAACTATTTTCAAGAAATACAAAAATCGAAAAGGGTACATGATCTAATCAATTTAGCTATGGACTGCGTGAAATCAAGCAAATAAAGAACTTCAATCCAAGCGGTCATCCATCTGATTGATGAGATTATTTCCCTTTTTAGTTAGATTCTAATTGGATTTATGGTGTGGGATGTTATTCTTACACAATGGGATTCTGTTTCTGGTTGGATTTATGGTGTGGGATGTTATTCTTAATTTCTAGATTTACGTACATTTTGTTAGCATAACAGATTTTTGGGTTCATAACGGATTCTGTTTCTGGTTGGATTTATGGTGTGAGAATGTTATTCTTAACTTCTAAATTCACGTACTTTTTGATAGACAAATTTTTTTCCTATGCTGCGAGATTCTATTTTTTCTCTTTTGATGCAATCAAATTTCTTATTTTTACCAATAAAAAAAATTGAGAAACCTACGTTGTCCATTGAGGAGACTTTAATGCTGTTAGATAGATTTCCAAGTGAGAGATTGTTGGCTGATTGCTCTTCCCCTCAGTTATGTGGAAATTTTTTATAGCACTAATCATGTTAAATGGAAAAGCTCTTAATCATGAAAGATCTAATCCCAAATGGACATTTAAGCATAGAAATAAGTTCACACCAACGCAGCCCTAGAAGATGATAAATTTCATTTGAATTTGAATTAAACCATCACACATTTCAATATCCAATAGAAAACTTTCTGAATTTGAATTAAAATATTTAACCCATATAAGCAGCACATTAAAAACAATTGTGCCATTAGTTGGGAGGCGACGTTACAGTTGACGATTGTTTTGTCTACTATATGACAGGTACAAAGGTAGTGAAAGTAGCTATTTGGTTTAAGGGTTTGGACAATGACCTCGGTTGACGATAGGATGATACTGTTGTATTTTGTGATAGCACGAGCATCATACATTTGACTAAAAATCAGATGTATTATGGAAGAACCAAACACATTGATGCCAGATGTCACTTCATTAGTGAGATTGTATCTCAGGGCACCATTATTGCTACATCGAATGATCTAACAGATATGATGAAGCTAGTTCCTTTGCAAAAGTTCAAGCATTGTTTGGACTTGATTAGTGTTTCCAGTTTGTGATAGCCCTTAGGAGCTTTGGTTTGGTAGTGGAGAAGTTTCATTTGTAGGGCTTGTCCAATTTAAGCCAAGGTGGAGATTTGTTATGATTGGTGGCTTGAATAAGTATTACACGTGAGTGCATAGCATGAGATTATAAACCATGTTGTCTTGGTTGTCTAAGACTTTGAGTTTTAAATGTACCCCGTGTAGGACATGTAAAGCAACCCTAGCTGACTTATATTTATGCTAATATATATACACACTACTATGCAGCTTTGTCAATGTGTATTGGAGAGAGCTGCATATTGTTTAGGGTTTTCAAGTAGTGACTATGTTCAAGAGATTTTTCAGGTTTCTCTAGCCACGTGCTTTTGGTGAGAGAGCTATTTTGGGTTTATTTGGAGTTTGCTCTTTGTGAGAGTATTTTTGGTACCACCACTATAATCTTCGCCTTTTGTTAGTGAAGCTTTTCCTCGATGCTACTTATGGATGTAGGCTAAAAGTTGAACTACGTAAATCTTTGTGTTTCCTGTGTGATTACTGTTATTTGGATCAACTGAATAAGTTACATGGAACAATTGATGTCAAAGTTTTATGGAAAAATTGAAATCATAGGAAATGTTTTTGCAAATGATCTAAATCCCAGTAGTTTTTTTATTTTAATAATTTAAATTTTTGTCATACCTTGAACCCATCAAACCTTGATTTGCAGCACCAAAAATTGAGCTCATTTGGATGAGGTGAGTTTATTTTCATCCAAAAACAGAATGTACATATATTTTAAAATATCACATAGTTCTAAATTACAACTTTACTTTTACACAATAAACATGATAAACAAATTAAACCGATCAAATAAGTTCATCCAAACGCACAGTTTGTTTTTCCTTTGCAAATGAAGCTAGTGTTTCATATATATATATATATATATATATAACCTTTTTTGGCTTCAAACCACTCAAATTAACAATAGCAGTAACAGTTACAACCAATTACATATATTCGCTTCACACAACAATGAGTTATAGCAGTATTACTGTATTAGTTACAAGCAATAACATATATTTGCTTCAGAGTGCGTGAACTAAGGCTGAAAGCAGGTGTCCTATTGCTTCTGCAACTCCAGTACACAAGATAAGATCATCTGCTTGTCTCTCCATTGCAACAGATTCATTATGAATTTTTTTAGATTCTTCCACAATTGGGGCAAGCTCCTTAAGAACTTGACTCATGCTGGGACGCTTTTTTGGGTCTTCCTCCGTGCACTTACCAGACAATGTCAAAACTCTCATAGCAGAGTTTTCACACCCAGGTGTGCCTTTAAGGTTGGGGTCCATAATCTGTGCCAGCTTGGTTTCGTCTCCAGACACAGAAGATTTGACCCACTCCACTAGATTCCTCTCATTCTTAGGCCTGTTAACGTCGAAAGCAGGCTTGCCAGTGATTATTTCCAGCAGAATAACACCAAAACTGTATACATTGTCCGTGGATTTGATCTTATTAAGAGGATCAACTTCTGGAGTCGTATAGCCCATGAAATTCCAATCAAGTTGTCCAGCACTTTGAGTACAGTTTTGCATCTCTGTCTCTGTAAACTGTTTCACACATATAGAAGATGTATTAGTTTCAGTTACAAATTTGCACAAGCTTAATGAGTACAATATTTAGTTTAAGAATAATGAGTGTACAATATTTGTTATCTGGATCTTGGTTGAAGTTTCTCAACATAAAATACATACAAAGTAAAAATTATAGGGTGCATTCATTTAAGCTATACCAATAGACAATAAAAACAGAGAGGTTGAATTTTATCATGCTAAAAATTAAAAAAACATTTGCAGTCATTCTAAATTAAGAAGTTAGTTGGGGTGGGCACTTGCAAATGGAAGGGACATGAGGGGATTGTTCTTGACCGATTCTCTCTATTGGAAATGGATCCATGATTTTATATGACATGATACATTGTTAGACACAGAAAATAGAATTTTAACCTTAATATTCCTCAAGTTTTGAAAATTAATAGGATTTTTATTTATTTTTATATATTGTTTTACAACCACTGAGGTCACATGTTATGATTGATGTATAATAAATGCGTTATTAATTTTTAGGTCCACCACTAATCATATGTTTTTATAATCAACTAGCCGCGAACCTGCGCGTTGCGCATGATAATTATTTTTATGATGGTTTTATTAAATTTTTTATACAATTTAAACTAATTTAATAAAGAGTAATGTATTTTGTAATTATATTTTTATTTATTATAAGAATAATCATAAATGTAATATAGGAACAATCATAAATCATAAATTTTAATAATTTTTGTTGTACTAAAATTAAAAAAATACAATTTTTTCTCAGAAATTCAAAAGGCAAGTTAACGAAAACATTTATTTTTAATAAAAGTTATTTATAACATTTTGTGGATCATTAAAAAGAATATAAAATTTGGAAATTATTCTTTTAGTTTTAAACAAACTTTCTCAAACTTATTTTTTCTGCCTACAATCCAAAACATTAAAAAAAGTAACTAAAAAAAATTAATAAAACTTAACAATGATTAATTGGACCAATTAGGAAAACAATTTGTTGTTTATAATCAACTAAGGTTATTTTCTTTGCAAAAATTGTAATTTCGTCCACCCAAAACATATTATCAAATAAACAATTGTTAGCAAAATCTAAGAATTAAATTTCTATATATGCATTGTTATAAAATAATAATAATAATTAAATTAAAATTGCGAAAGATAAAATTTCTCTCTCATCCAATAATTTTTGTTTAGCCAACCTTTGCTTTTCTCTAAATAAATGGCATTATAGAGTACTTCTAATACTATTAAGAGTACTTTGTCTACCACAAAGGATTAAAAAATAAAAAAAAATTATTAAAGTCTTATAGTTTAACATCTAAATTGAGCACTATAAAAATCATGCTATCAAATTACAATAACTACCAAATTAAATTATCCAGATCATGCTATGTAGTAGAATAATATTATATTTTTATATTTAATCCTTTATAACATAATAGGATAACATTTAACAATCAAAGAGAGAGAGAGAGAGAGAGAGAGAAAAAAAACCACAACAATTAAAAAAAAAATGAATCGCATTAACCTAAAGTAGATTAAAGAATATAAAAAATTACTAACCTAAAGCAAAGATGCAAGAAAAATAAAAAATAAAAATCCACTCAAAAATTGTGTGTGTGTGAGAGAGAGAGAGTGAGAGAGAACCTTTTTTTTAGGGAAGACTATGCATAAAATGAAAGAGATGGTGACAAATTTATAGTAAGAGAGTGTGAATAAGAAGAGACAAAAATAGAGAAAGATGAAGAATGATATTAATGTAGAGGATAGTGGGGAGATGAGAAGGTGAGGGAAGGAGAAAGGTTGGAGAAGTAGTGGAGAGATGAAAAGATAATGGAGGGAGAAAGGTTGAAGAAGTGTAAATATGAAATAAAAAAATATTAAAAATAATTATAAAAAATGGAAAGAAAAAAGATAATGACGTGGATGCTGACGTGACTCAACATGAGCATAGTAGTATTAAACGCTACGTTTCAGCTTTTAGTAATAATATTATATTTTTATATTTAATCCTTTATAACGCAATAGGATAACATTAACAATCAAAGAGAGAGAGAGAGAGAGAAAGAAAAAAAAAACCATAACAATTAAAAAAATAAAATTGAATCGCATTAACCTAAAGTAGATTAAAGAACATAAAAAATCATTAACCTAAAGCAAAGATGCAAGAAAAATAAAAAATAAAAATCCACTCAAAAATTGTGTGTGTGTGTGTGTGTGAGAGAGAGAGAGAGAGAGAGAGAGTGAGAGGGAACCTTTTTTTTTTAGGGAAGACTATGCATAAAATGAAAGAGATAGTGACAAATTTATAGTAAGAAAGTGTGAATAAGAAGAGACAAAAATAGAGGAAGATGAAGGAAAAGATGAAGAATGATATTAATGTAGAGTGTAGTGCGGAGATGAGAAGGTGAGGGAAGGAGAAAGATTGGAGAAGTAGTGGGAGATGAAAAGATAATGAAGGGAGAAAGGTTGGAGAAGTGTAAATATGAATTAAAAAAAAATTAAAAATAATTCTAAAAAAATGGAAAGAAAAAAGATAACGACGTGGACGCTGACGTGGCTCAACGTGAGCATAGCAGCATTAAACGCTACGCTTCAGCTTTTAGTAATATATTGATTTCACAAAGAAGAAAAAAAATATCATATCAATAAAAATTAAACTTGCGGGTATTTATATACTTACTGTAGCAACTGCTTGGTCAAAAAGTTTGCCTTTCAGGTTTTCATCAATGACAATGGAGGAAGATTTGAAACTCCTCAATACTATCTGTTTCAAAAGAGGAAAAATGCATATCATAACTTTTAGGGTCATAATAGGTTAGTGCTTTGAGAAATCCGAGTCAAAATGCATTTTAATGTAATTGTGTTGTAAAGTTTCTTAATATCCAAGATGAAGTGAAGATCTATTTTGAAGACTCATGAATCTGCTGAGAAAAGAGGAAAGTTTGCCCTTCACATGTTAAATAGACCTTTGCATAATTAATGTTGTGGGGTATTTTTACCCCGCAAGGGCTTATAAACCATGAGTGGGGCGCATCTCCAACCGATGTGGGACAAAGGTGTCAAGCCAAAATGGCTACGAGGCAAAGCCCTTGGCCTGAGGTGAAAATCCTGGACTTCCATACTCGGGGCCGAGAAACAAAACCTTGCGAGTTTGGCTCCCCAAAGAGGACAATAAGCTTGCGGGGTAAAAATACCCCACAAATGTGATTCATCTACTTGGGTGATCATTTTATTTAATTGGGGTCAAAATTTTCCAAACAATAGCTACTTTAATACCACGGTCCAACAAGGAAAACACACACATATAATACTAATAATAACAATTAATAAACCTGATGTTCATGAAAATACTCCAAAGCCCGGGCAGCACTTTTTAAGATGATAAGTCTTTTTACCCATGACAGTGACAACTCGGACAGAAAGTGACTAAGGCATCCAATGCATATACATTCTCCTACTACAAATATGACACCCTCTGAAAGGCAATATCCAACCAAGTTTAGAAGGTTTTGGTGCTTCATTGCTGCAATAGTGTTTAATTCTTTCACCCAAGAATGATCACTCTGAAAAATAAAATTATGGGATCGATTTAGATAGATGTATATATGAAAGAAATAGATGTAAAGTTAAGGAAGAAGAAGATGGTGCAAGAAAATAAAGAAAGTTATAAACCTTGGCTTTTAGTACATGTCCTTGAATCTGTTGGATAAGGACTGGTGTTCTTTTCCCACTAAGTTTGATGGTGCCTCTGTAGAAGGCACCAAAGTCACCCTCTCCAATCTTGTAAGAGGATTTGAAACCTTTTGTTGCTTTCTCCAAGTCTGAGAGAGTGAATTGAATTAGATTATGACCAGGTGATTGCTCCATTGCACAAAGAGAACACTTTGGTGATCAAAGAAGACAAAGAATTGGGAGAGAGACACAGCACAGGCAAGAGAGCAATGTGAAAGAGCGAGTGGTGTCTTGAGAGTTAAAGTACTAAGCTAAAGCCCCACATCAACAAATTCTGTTCTAACTCTTAACTTGCTCCCACAAAATCTGTCCACTGCTTGAAAACAGCGTACAAACAAAAACACGGGGGACAGAAGAAAAAGGCCCCATAAATTTAGCTTGTCCAATGGAACTCCAATTTTATTTTTTATTTAAAAAAAAAACATTGGCCAGTTGAATCAGTGGGAAAAAAACAAAAACAATGGGGTTAAGTAATCCCCTAAAAGGAAAATAAAACCTTTTAACAAAAACAAGCCATTTAAAAAAAATTTGTTTTCTTTATGTGCACAAGAATCATATATTATTGTTGCACTTTTTTTTTTTTTTTTTTTAATCATGAATCTAGAGATAAAATGAAACAATTTTTGAAAAGCGTAATTTAATAAAGTATTTAAATTATATAATTATAATATTATTTTATATAAATAAAAAAAATTAATGATTTTTTTAAAAATACCATAATATTTTTTTTGAGAATGTAAATATACCATAATTGGTTTACTAATTTGAACATATCCAAGAATATTGAAATATAAATGTACACCCACATTCCATAGAATACATGTAACATGTTACATTAAGTTTAACTTATTTTATAAGTTTAGAATTGTAGCCTTTTTTTTTTTTTTTTTTTTTTTTTGCGAAAATGTACTTTTGGTCCCTACATTTTGGTCCTATTTACAATTTGGTCCCTAAATTGATTTAGGTCCGAGGTCAGTCCCCGATTTTCAAAAATCGTTTTTAAAATAGTCCCTACCGTCAACCCAGTGATAGAAAATGCTGAGGTGGCAAACGGAATACACTATTTGCTGACGTGGCTAATAAAAAAAAAATATATATATATATATATATATTTAACATTTTTTTAATGCCATGTCAGCATTTAAATTAATAAAAAAAAAGCCATCCCTAAGAAAATTAAAAAAAAAAATGTAAATTAAAATTTTTAAGAAAACCTTAAATCTAATTTAAACTAAAATCATTTCTTAAAAAATAAAAATTCATAATTGTTTTAATTCTTTTTCTTTTTCTTTTTGGTTAACCTCATCAGCTTAAAAAAATCTTCACACTCTCTACCACTAATCTCAAACTCCCTCTCTCTCTCTTCACCCTACACTTGGTCTCCCTAAATCAGAAATCACTGATTCAGCCTTCTTCTCCCTCTCTATTTCTCTATTCTTTTTTCCTCATCTCGATCTCCCTCTCTCTGAATCGGTGATCTGGTTAAGTAGTGGCATTTCGGTGGTCGTGGCTCGCCGTGGGTGGGTTTAGATCGGCACAAGTGGGATTCAGATCGCCGTGGGCTGGCGTGGGGCCATTGGTGCTCGTGGGTGGCCATGGTTTTGCTCGCCATGGGTTGCTGCGAGTGTTGGGTTTGGTGGTTGTGGCAGAAAATGGATATGTTTTGCTTTCATTATTTGGTTTTTTTTTTTTTTTTTTTTTTGTGGTGATTTGTGGTTGTTGTAGTTGGTGGTGTGGGTGATTGTGGTGGTTGTTTTGGTTGTTGGTGGTGGTTTCAGTTTGTGGGTATGGATTTTTTGTGCTGAGATTGATTTTGAGTGGGTTAGTTAATTGGTTTTGTCTTGATTTGGAGAAAAACATGAAGAATGAAGTTCATGTTCTGGGTTGGAGGTTTCTGGGTTTGATGATTTTTCTGGGTTGGAGGTTTGATGATTTTTCTAAGTTGGTTTTCTCATGTGGGTTTGGGTTTGATGATTTTTTCATGTTCTGGAGGTTTCGATGGAGGATAGGGATTTTGTATGAAATTTTGCTTTGTTCTGAATTTTTTCACCTTTTTTTTTCTCCTTTCCAAATATAAGCATAATGCCTACATTATTAAAACTTGAATTTTAAGGTAATCTTTTGAATATTTATCATTTTTATTGCTTTTTTAGGGCACATATTTCTAATTTCTATTGCCTATTTTGTTTGTATTATTTAACTTGGAATTAAAGAATTTGGCCCAAATAGAATAAAATTTCATACTTTCCAACCCAAAAATTAAGAAAATAATAATAATTTTTGAGCCAAAAACTTAAAGGCAATCTATAAAAAGAATTAATTTAAGACTCAATTAGTCTAAAATGAACCGAATTGACTAAATGGACGGAAGTATATTGAAATGGATCAAATTGGACCGTATTAGACCAAATAGGACCAAAGTGGATGGAATGAACCAAATATACTGAAGTGGACCAAAATGGATCAAATGGGACCTTTTTTTTATTTTTTATTTTTTTGGTTTTTTTTTTTTTTTGAGAAGAGGATCAAATGGGACCGAAATGGGGCCAAAATGGACTGAATTAGACTAAATGGATCAAAGTGGATCAAATTGGACCGAATTTGACTATCCATTCAAGTGCAAGTTTAGTAAACATACTGCAGTTAAGAGTTGAGACATGAGTTAATCCATATGAAGTCCCCAGCCTGGCCAATCCAAAGTCCGACAACTTTGCAATCCATTGGTCATCCAACAGTATGTAGTTCAACAACCCCTAAAACATTTACTTTTGTCAGCCATTCTTTATGGCCCTGTCAGAAAGAGATGGCAACAACAAAAATCATATATGTATTTTGAAGCGCTATGAAGACAGACATATAAGAAGAATAAAGTAATTGAGAATTTCATTTTGTCCTTTCTTTCTAAACTTCACCAGTAAGAAAGCAGATATGTAGTGTTTCTGGCACTCCATAAACAATGCTAATATGCTCACACTAAAGGTTTTATTCCATTACTCTGTGACAAACTTACAGATCATATGTAAAAGAATTCTCTAGCTTTTCTGAAGCACATAATACTACTTAATATTGTTGCATAATGTAATATGTAAGTATATTTCCACTCAAGTTCAGGAGGAGAAGAAAACATGCCTGCAATCCTCTTCTACTTGGTTGTTTAATGGCAACATCTTTTTTTTTTTTTTTTTTTTTATGTGGATCATCTGTGCTCCGGATCACAGCCCTTTATACACCACCAAACCCACCCTCTCCAATCTGAAATTCTTGGTGGCTGCCTTCAACTCTGAGAATGTGAATTCTCTGAGATTACTTTGTCTTTGAGACAATATTGCAAATGACTTAATAGCAGAGGATGCAGTGCTAAATTCTGAGCCATTCTGAGAATTAAATTCAGAACTTAATGGCTTCTAATCCTGGTAGGTTGACATGGAAGTGGAAGTGGACCGAACAGAATTGGACTATATAGCCCTTTGCTCATCATTTTTTCTTTGTTCGAGAAATTAAAAAACACTTCATAGCCCCTCTAAAACTGATTGCCTCACTGCAAATGCAACAAGTGTATAATGGTGAGAAAGCAAGGCCAATACAAGGAAGGAGAGAAACTACTTTTATATCTATTGCCACCCCTAAATCACAAATCCTATGGACTTCAAGAAATTCAAACAGTTCCCAAAATTCCCCTTTCACATATTCATTTAGTTTGCATTTTTTATTTGAGGATTTGAAGAACAATTGTTAGTATAAATTGCTTGATATTAATTTATCAACATATGATGATGTGAGCTTTGGAGATTTTGCTCAAAGATAAACACTTGTGATATTATGGATTTGAAATGCAATCTACACCTAGTAATTTCTAATCCACATATCAATATAGTTCAAAACCCCTAGTCATTGAGGAAATTCTTTTCACCTGTAGAAACAAATGGAGCAACTTTTCAAAGTATTCATTTTTATTAAATTTATTTTGGACAACTAAAGGGAAAATTAAACACCTACTAAGTGATCATTTGTAAAATATAATATGAGTTGTAGCCACAACTCACTATCTTAGCCTTTCAATTTCCATTCAATGATATATCTAACAATGTTTATTTTCTCTGTTAATAGGGTAAAGCAAATAATTTCTTTTTCCCATATGAATTATAACAAAGCACCTTGCTTTAGTCTTGCGTAAAATTTTGATTTGCATGTGTATGGTTAGTGTAAACCGTGCTACTTTTAAAAAAATTAAAAGGTCTGTTAGTTACATATTAACCTTAAATCCTCCTTCCCCTCTTTTTATAAAAAGTAAATCATATTATAGCAAAAAAAACCGATTCCTATTCCTCACTCTATCTCTACTTTGCACTATCCGCATATTTACACATGTATTTGCTTCCCAGTATACCTAACACACCTCAGTTTGCCAGTCCTCGGTCAAGACTAAACAGGTTGCTGCATTATCACCTGTGCAAGGCTTATCATCTTAGCAAACATTGGTACATAATTCTGCTATTCTAAACCCAACAAAAATTCTAATTAAGCTGGAAACACCCACCAATCTCAAATAACCCAACGTCAACAGCCTAAAAGATACAACATCCAAAAACAAATTGTACAAACCTTTTAAAGTATTACAACTTTCAAGATACAGCTATACTTTTACAAAAACAACAACAACAACAACAAAAAAACTGATGGAATAATCTAATCTAAACACATAAGAATTGTTTTGCTATTACAAGTATGATCATCATAACATTTACTTAATTTTATAGTGTTTCACATATATAATTACGTTCTTTCAGGCATAGATTCACACAAATTAACTCTTAGTAAGAGTTACAACTAATTACATACATATAATTACTTCATATAGCAGTTACACCTTGTTGAATAACTTTGCAACAAAGTGTACAATCAATAAAAAAAACCACTCCAATTACCCTCAATAAAATTTCACATATCACAGCATCCATTTGTACTTGAATCTCTTCTTGTCTCTCTTTTTCAAGAAATTCTTTAACACGAATGGAATGTTCTTCCACAATTGGGGCAAGCTCCTTAAGAATCTTGCTCATGCTGGGACGATGATTTGGGTCTTCCTCAATGCACTTGCTTGACAATGCCAAAACTCCCATAGCAGATTCTTTAACCCACAATGCGGACATGGGGTCTATAATCTGTTCCAGCTTGGATTGGTCTCCAGAGATAGCAGTTTTGACCCACTCCACTAGATTTCTCTCATTCTTGGGTCGGTTGTCATCAAACACTGGCTTGTTAGTGACTATTTCTAGCAAAATAACTCCAAAACCGTATACGTTGTCCGCAGATGTGAGGTTATTAAGAGGGTCAAATTCTGGAGTTGTATGATAATCCATAAAATTCCAATCAAATTTTCCAGCGCCTAGACTGTTTTGCTTCTCTGTCTTCACAAACTGTTTCACATATATACAAGGTAAAGGTGTATTATTACTATTTTGAGCTACAAAGTTACATCAGTTTAACAGGTACAGCATTTAGTTTAAGGAAAGTGATACTCAAATTGAAAGAGCAAAAGAAGTGTAAGGTAATAATTATAGCTAGGCTGCTAGGGTGCAACAAATTCAGGATATCAATAGAAAAGAGATGTTGATTGTATGGGTTTTTATTTGGCAGAGAACGCAAAAGGGAGCATTGTTGGTCCTCAACATCCGAAAATTAATGGGAAAAATTTTTATATCCAATTTAGTGATACAAAACGTTTTGTCAACTTTTTTTTTTCTTTTTCTTTCACAACTATGGGAGTGATTTGTTGTGATTGATGCATAATAAAACTGTTTTCAATTGTGATTAATGAATAAATGTTAAAAATGATGTTAGACTAATTATAACTTTTTTTTTTAAAGTTTTATCTTACAAGCGGGAGAGCAGATTCAAATTTAGTTCCCCTTGTAGGAAGTATAATGCGAGAGAACCACACAATGTTCTTCTTGCCACCTCCTTAGCATTTCTCTTTTAACGAAAATATTTATTTTTTAATAAAATTTATTTATAACATTTTGTGGATAATTAAAAAGAATTTAAAATTTGGAAATTATTCTTTTAGTTTTAAAAAAACTTTCTCAAACTTATTTTTTCTGCCTACAATCCAAAACACTAAAAAAAAGTAACTAAAAAAATAAATAAAACTTAACTATGATTAATTGGACCAATTAGGAAAACAATTTGTTGATTATAATCTACTAATGTTATTGTGGGGATCATTCGGTTGATAGGCCCATAGGATTCAGAATCGGTTGAGGATTGTTGGGCCAGTGGCCCATCCGAGGTCGTGCACCCGTCCGAGGACGCCATGCTCCTCGGCATTATGCGTCCGAGGACGATCGCGTCCGAAGACGACCAGGACGTGGTATCACCACGATCAGATCTCAGAAGTAGGTCATCTCAAGGGGTAGAGTAGCCGACTAAAGATGAAAGAGATAAGGCAAACAAATATCTGAAACTATAGCTGCCTCCGCATTAATGACCTCTCAACCAACTCTCTGGCCGCATTAATGTGGAGGTGATACCTGAGCAGTAGGGAAGCAGCCTTACAGCTGCCCATAGGAAGTTCCAGGAGGCGCCAGATGGGACAGAAAGAAATCCCACGGACACAATCTACACGTGTTCGGTGAAGATGGATCGCGAAGGGGAGTATATAAACTAAAAGAGGGACATGAAGAAGGGGATCGAGAAAAAAAGGAGAACACACATAAAACTGAAGAGAAAGAAGGAAGAAGAAAGGGAGAGAGAGTAACACTAGGGACTTAAGAAAAGACGTTGATTATACCAACAAAAGAAAAGGAAAACATGGTATGGGCTTGAGAGAAAATCTTGGAGGTAGATACCACAGTTAATCTAACTCTTTACACCCACGCTCTACAAATCATGTTGTCTGGGCCTTTTACGTACGAACCCAATACTGTTTAGGTTCGTCACCAAATCGTGTCCTTACAATTGGCGCCGTCTGTGGGAAGAGCTTGTATTAGCTTGTACAACCTCCGACACAACGTTTTCGATGGAAGGAGTGGAACTGCCTCACCCCGCAGCGGGGCTGCATCAGGGTGATATCAGCCCGCATCAGGCGGAGTCAAGGGGCTCTCAGCATGATGGTCCTCGAAAAAGTCCCGAACGGAGGGAAGTCCAGGAGGGGAGCATACATACTACCCACACCACGAGAACCCGTACACGCGGGAAGAGTCACGTTTCCCACGTGAAGCATGATGGGGATCTGCAACGTGAAATTGCAGACTTGAAGAGAGAGTTACGTCATGCACGACGGGAGCGTTCCCCACCTCGCTCCGAACTATCATCCGGGGAGTCGGATGGAACTAGTTACAGGCGGAGATCGAGAACTCCGCAGAGGGAGACTTTCTCCTACGAGGAGGAACGTCGCCATAGGCGTAGGCGCAAAAGTCCAACTAGTAGGGGCGTGGGAAACGATGCCATGAACAAAGCCTTGAGTCAAATTTCCAGGTAACCCTTTACAAGAAGCATAGATGATGCTACCCATCCTCGGCGGTTCAATCAACCTACGTTCTCTCTGTATGATGGCCATTCGGATCCGGTGGAACATGTAAGCTATTACAGCCAGAAGATGGCTATTCATTCCAGAGATGATGCCCTGATGTGCAAGATTTTTCCGTCGAGCTTGGGCCCGACGGTGATGAGGTGGTTCAATGGCTTAAGGGCCAACTCTATTGGATCTTTCAAAGCACTGACCCAGGCTTTTGGTGCTCGTTTTATTACATGCAGCAGGACTCCTTTGCCGCTGGGGTCCTTGTTGACCTTGTCTATGCGAGAGGGCGAGACTCTCAAGAGTTATTCGGATAGGTACTGGGAGATGTTCAACGAAATAGGAGGGAAGAATGACGCTGTGGCCATAACTACTTTCAAAGCCGGCCTCCCAGCTGATCACGACTTGAGGAAATCCTTGACGGGTAAACCTGTTACCAGTGTGCGCCAACTGATGGACAGAATAGAGAAGTACAAAAGGATAGAGGAGGATCAGTTTCAGGGGAAAGGAAAGGCCAAGATGATCCCTCAGGAGAGGAGGGATTTCAGGTCGGATCGTTATAATAACAACCGACCAAGGCGGGACTTTGTTGGCCAGTCGGTCTCGGCAGATGCCCAGGTCGTTAATGCGGTATTTCGGGAGCCTGTTCAGCAGGTTTTGGAGAAGATAAAGGACGAGCCATTTTTCAAATGGCCTAACAGGATGGCAGGAGAGCCTACAAAACGCAACCCGAGTTTGTATTGCCATTACCATCAGGACCATGGGCACACGACAGACAACTGCAGAAATTTATTGGACCATTTGGAGCAATTGGTCCGGGAAGGAAAATTAAGGCAGCTCTTGCATCACTCTAGTGGAAGGGCGAGCCAAGCAGGTTCCGAGGTGCGTGGGGATGCTTCATCAAGGCTCCCTCGGGGAACAATCAACGTCATCTTTGCGGCCCCAGGGAGGACTGGATCTTGCCCCACCAGAGTGTTGTCGGTGTCCCGATCCCCGGCTGAGGATCGTTCTCAAGCATGGAAGAGAGCCAAGAAGCGTGTCTCCTTGGTTTTGGGTTTTTCAGACGAAGATTTGGAGGGAACCATACAACCCCATGAGGATGCCTTGGTGGTAACGCTGAGGATCAGTGGGTACGATGTCCGAAGGGTGATGGTTGATCAGGGAAGTGCAGCGGATGTGATGTATCCGGATTTGTACAAGGGGCTTGGTTTGAAG
The DNA here is from genome assembly GCF_001633185.2 of Quercus lobata. Classification (NCBI taxonomy): domain Eukaryota; kingdom Viridiplantae; phylum Streptophyta; class Magnoliopsida; order Fagales; family Fagaceae; genus Quercus; species Quercus lobata. The sequence continues at coordinate 55,043,969 of NC_044911.1, forward strand.
CAGCAGGACTTGACAACCTATAATTCCCCTCTGGTCAGTTTTGAGGGAAGGTTAGTCATTCCCATGGGACTAATCAGGTTGCCCGTGCAGTCAGGCACGGAGGTGGTGGAGGTGGATTTTATTGTCGTAGATGTTTTTTCTCCGTATACGGCTATCCTGGGCAGACCCTGGCTTCACACACTTAAAGCGGTTTCATCTACCCTGCATCAGAAGGTGAAGTATCCGTCCGGAGACCAAGTGCTGGAGATAGTAGGGAACCAAGCGGCTGCTCGGCAATGCCAGGTAGCGGCTATACTGCATCGGCCTGAGGCAGAAACCTCGGCTACAGCCGATAATGAGTCATAGCAATTAAAGATCCCAGCATCAGGTTTAGACGTACCAACCAATGGGGTAGAGTGCGAAGATCTGGAGAGGGTGACCGTTGCTGATGATCCAGAGAAATTCTTTCGGGTTGGGGCCAAGTTGCCTCTGGAAGAGAAAGCGAGTTTGCTGGAGTTCCTTCGAACTAATGTGGACGTCTTTGCATGGGACCCGTATGAGGCTCCAGGAGTAGACCCAAATTTTATTTGTCATCGACTCAATGTAAACCCTGCCGTTCCCCCTAGAAGGCAAATTCCTCGGCGACCATCGAAAGAGCATGCCGAGGCAGTCCGAAGTGAAGTTGCCAAGCTCAAACAGGCTGGGGCTATCAAAGAAGTCTTTTACCCCCAATGGCTGGCCAATACGGTGGTAGTGAAGAAGAAGACGGGGAAGTGGCGAGTGTGCGTGGATTTCACGGATCTTAATAAGGCATGCCCCAAAGACCCATTTCCTATGCCAAAGATTGACCAGCTGGTGGACGCGACCGTGGGCCACCCTAGGATGAGCTTCTTGGATGCCTTTCAAGGGTATCACCAAATACCGTTAGCCACCGATGATCAAGAAAAGACCGCTTTCGTGACCCCGGTTGGGAACTACCATTACAAGGTGATGCCTTTCGGTCTGAAAAATGCTGGATCTACCTACCAACGCATGATGACGAAAATGTTCGAGCCACAGCTGGGCAGAAGTATTGAAGTTTATATTGATGACATGGTGGTGAAAAGCAAGGTAGTGACTGAACATGTGGAGGACCTCACTAGCATCTTCGGGATACTGAGAGAACACAGGTTGCGCCTGAATGCTTCGAAGTGCTCCTTTGGAGTAGGTTCAGGAAAATTCTTGGGGTACATGGTGACCCATAGGGGAATTGAGGTTAATCCAGATCAGATTAGGGCTATTAACAGTTTGCAAGCGCCCCGGAATCCAAAGGAAGTGCAGAGGTTGACGGGGATGACAGCTGCGTTAAACCGATTCATTTCCAGGTCAGCCGAAAGGTGTCGTCCTTTCTTCCGTCTGTTACATAAGTGGCAGGGATTCGAATGGACCGAGGAGTGTGTTGAGGCGTTCCAGCAGTTGAAAAATTATTTATCCAAACCGCCGATCATGTCTAGCCCTGAAGTGGATGAGATATTGTATGCCTATCTGGCGGTAGCTCCACACGCAGTCAGTTTTGTCTTGATGCGAGAAGACAATGGCGTCCAGAGGCCGGTATATTATGTAAGTAAATCCCTCCATGAAGCGGAGGTGAGATATCTGTCGTTAGAGAAGGCCATACTGGCGGTCGTCATGCGACACGTAAACTCCCACACTATTTTCAAGCTCACACTGTAGTTGTTTTGACCCAATTGCCTCTCAAATCCATACTTAGAAGTGCTGACTATACCGGCAGAATTGCCAAGTGGGGAACGATTCTGGGTGCTTTTGACATCAAATACATGCCCCGCACCTCTGTGAAGGGTCAAGTACTCGCCGATCTAGTAGCGGAATTCGCTGAGTGCCCTGAGGAAGTTAGTAGGAGTCAAGACCACATGGATGAAAAATCGGTTGGCATAATATCCGCGCCAGGAGGGCCGGTATGGAGGGCATACGTGGATGGGGCCGCAAACCAACGGGGAGCTGGACTGGGATTGGTCCTGATATCTCCCGAAGAGGTCATCATTGAGAAGTCGCTAAGGCTGGGGTTCTCAGCTACTAACAATGAATCAGAGTACGAAGCTCTGATAATGGGAATGAGTATGGTCCGTAAAATGGGTGGAAAGGCAGTAAAACTGTTCTCGGACTCGAAGCTGGTCGTTGGCCAGGTGACTGGAGAGTTGGAGGCCAGAGACCCGAGAATGCAAGGGTATCTGAACCGGGTTAGGCATATGCGAACAGAGTTCGAGTCGTTCGACGTATTACATATTCCACGAGGCGAGAATACCCACGCGGACTCCTTAGCGACCCTTGCCACCTCCTCAGCACGAAATTTCCCTCGGGTAATTATCGTGGAAGACTTGCATACTCCCACTTCACCAGAAAAGGAGATTTGCCAAGTTCGTCAAGCTAGTTTGACGCCGTGCTGGATTGACCCTATATTAAAATTTCTCGACAGTGATGTGCTGCCCGAAGATAAGGTAGAAGCTGAGAAAATACGAAGGAGAGCACCTCGGTACTGGTTATCCGAAGATAAAAAGCTATATAGACGGTCCTTCTCTGGGCCATACTTGCTCTGCGTGTCTCCCGAGGCAGCAGAATTAATCCTGGAAGAATTGCATGAGGGTATTTGTGGAAGCCACACAGGAGGAAGATCCCTGTCATGCCGAGCACTAACGCAAGGTTATTGGTGGCCGAATATGCAGAAAGAAGCGCAGGAGTACGTTAAGAAGTGCGATCAGTGTCAAAGATATGCTCCGAATATCCACCAACCTGGAGGAGTTCTTAACCCTCTCTCAAGTCCTTGGCCCTTTGCACAATGGGGGCTAGACATCGTCGGCCCTTTTCCTAAAGCTATAGGAAACAAGAAGTACCTGCTGGTCGGCACAGACTACTTCACCAAATGGGTCGAGGCTGAACCCTTGGCGAACATCCGGGACATAGATGTGAAGAAGTTTGTCTGGAAGAACATTGTTACGCGATTTGGAATCCCACGAGCTCTTGTTTCGGACAACGGGCTCCAGTTCGATAGCAATGCCTTTAGGAATTACTGTTCAGAACTGGGAATAAGAAACAGATATTCCACTCCAGCTTATCCGCAAGGCAATGGGCAGGCTGAAGCTGTTAACAAAGTCATTGTCCATGGGCTTAAGAAGAGACTAGACGACGCGAAAGGAAGATGGGTGGAGGAACTCCCACATGTGCTTTGGACGTATCGGACAACGCCCAGGCGTTCGACGGGAGAAACTCCTTTCTCCATGACCTATGGAGCCGAGGCCGTTATTCCGCTGGAAACTGGATTCCCGACATTAAAGACCAGTGCATTCTCTTCGAGTAATAATGATGCGATGTTGGAAAAAAGTTTAGACCTGATTGAAGAACGGAGGGAAAGCGCGATGGTTCGGCTAGCTTACTACCAGCACAAACTCAAGCAGTGCTACGATAACAATGTGAGGATGAGGCCATTAGCCATAGGCGACCTGGTGCTAAGAAAGGTCCTGGGGGCCACTAAGAATCCAAGCTGGGGAAAACTGGGACCCAATTGGGAGGGACCGTATCGAATTACTTCTGTAGCTGGAATAGGGGCTTATTATCTAGAGGATCTAGACGAAAAACCTGTACTCCATCCTTGGAATGTAAATAATCTCAGAAGGTATTATTATTAGTAAAGAAGTTTTAATTCAAATATTCTCTTTTAACTTACGTCAAATATGCATTCTATGAGTTCCGCATCCTGTCATATCATACTGAATTGTTAAACAGAAACTGAGTTATGCCAGGTCCTCGGATCGCAGACTTAGTGGAAATTAACATCCTATCATACTGAATTGTTAAACAGAAACTGAGTTATGCCGGGTCCTCGGATCGCAAACTTAGTGGAAATTAACATCCTATCATACTGAATTGTTAAACAGAAACTGAGTTATGCCGGGTCCTCGGATCGCAGACTTAGTGGAAATTAACATCCTATCATACTGAATTGTTAAACAGAAACTGAGTTATGCCGGGTCCTCGGATCGCAGACTTAGTGGAAATTAACATCCTATCATACTGAATTGTTAAACAGAAACTGAGTTATGCCGGGTCCTCGGATCGCAAACTTAGTGGAAATTAACATCCTATCATACTGAATTGTTAAACAGAAACTGAGTTATGCCAGGTCCTTGGATCGCAAACTTAGTGGAAATTAACATCCTATCATTCATACTGAATTGTTAAACAGAAATTGAGTTATGCCAGGTCCTTGGATCGCAAACTTAGTGGAAATTAACATCCTATCATTCATACTGAATTGTTAAACAGAAAGGTTATGCCAGGTCCTTGGATCGCAAACTTAGTGGAAATTAACATCCTATCATTCATACTGAATTGTTAAACAGAAACTGAGTTATGCCAGGTCCTTGGATCGCAAACTTAGTGGAAATTAACATCCTATCATTCATACTTAATCGTTAAACAGAAACCGAGTTATGCCAGGTCCCAGGATCGCAAACTTAGTGGAAATTAACATCCTGTCATTCATACTGAATTGCTAAACAGAAACTATGTTATGTCAAATTCTTAGACCACTAATTCGGTAGAAACTTACCTGCTAAGTTGTGCATTGAATTATTAAACGGCAGAAAAAGTGGTGATGAGTTTTTCTAAATCATAATCCTAGTAAAAGTAATGCCTTATGAATATTCGTTAAGGAGTCAGAAAGAGAGAGCTTCAAATGCAAGATTGGCGTACAATGAAAGAGGCGTCTGAAATAAATCCATCCAAAATTACGACGAAGTAAGTAAGTGTAAAGATAACTTAGAACCATCAGAATGATAAGAAAGTAAGCAAGAAAGTCCTCTATTAAGTGTCTAAATTAAAATTACAAAGCAGTTTCTATCTTTTTACTTTTTGATGATGCCCCCAGCCGATTGAACTGTGGAGTCCAATTCTTGTTGAAAACCCTGTGAGACCGTATATGCCTTCGAAGCAGTGATGGATTGGCTTGGGGAAGCTCCTGGAGAGGAGGTGCGAGGTAAAACCTCCTCGCTGGGGTTAATAGCTGGGGCTGGAATATCAGCTTGGTGTGGTTGAGGAGCTGAGGGGCGTATCGCTTCGGGGTAGTATACGTTCTCTGGCTTACGTAGTTCAGATGAGGCTTCAACCCCAGCGCGGTTAAGAGCCTCGCTCCAGGTTCTCGCACAGAAAATACGGCAAACCTCCGGAACTTCGGCTCTTAACGCTTTCTCAGTTTCAACTATCCCGATTTCGTAGCCCCTCTGCTCGGCTTCATCCTTTGCCTTCTCAGACTCGATTTTTGCTTTCTCGGCTTGTTCTTTAAGCTTTTCAGCTCTCTCCCTTAACCTCTGAGTTTCTTCTAGATGCTTCTTAAGAACAAGAACTTGCTCCTGAGTCTTCTTCAGTTCGGCATTCGCCTCACGCAGAAGCTTGGCTTGTTCCTCGGCCTGCTTCTGGTAGCCTTCTGATGACGATTCAGCACTCTTGCAAGCTTCTTCCTCGACCTGTAGCTTTTTCCTTGCGACGGTTAGATCCTGTTCAGATTTGGACAAGGTTTGAACAGCCGTTACCCTTCTTTTCCTTTCACCATCTAGCTGGTTGGAACAAGCATTGAGCATCTCATCTAGCTTGAAGGTATTTTGGATGATCTGCAAAAAAATAAAAATAGAAAGGGGGGGGTGAGTTAGTGTTATAGTTTATGAAAAATGCGCATTAGTAAGTAACGGTCACAGAATGAAACAGTATAAAAGACAGCTTCTCACCATGCCCAAATATCGTTTATTGTCAAGGATGAGTTGATTCTTCCTCACATTCTTTAGCTCAGCCATATCCTTTGGGAGCAATAAGGCCTCCTCTATGGCCGAGGCCACATGACACCCTGTGCCGCCGTTATAGTCCCTTACAGAGGCATCGTCTCGCAGGGGTTCCCCACCGAGCATAGGAACTGGCAGCCATGCTCTTGAATCGGGATGCGGGGAATCGGATTTCTCTTGGTCCCGCGTAGAGGGCTGTCTGGTTTTCTGCTGCTTCGCCGCTCGTTGGATATCTTCCTCTCGAGTGGGACGGGATCTGCTCGCATCTGCCACCCCCTTACCTTTCTGCTCTCTGCGCTTCTCTGGCTCGGCAATGCTTGGCGGTGCTGTTTGCGAAGATGATTGAGGAGGGAGGCGGGGGACTGGAGGAGGAGACCTGGCTGGAAGAGATGAAACCTAGGATGGTACTGTTTGGGCAGGTGCAGACTTTCCCTGTTGACCTCCTATCAGCTCCATTAGGCTTTTTTGGGGTATCCTTTTTACCCCCATCTCGTCAGAACTTTCCTCGGGGTTTGAGGGCTGATCGAAAATCTCAAAATCGTCCGTGGATTCCGATACTGTTACAACGGTTTGCTTGCCTTTTTCCCTTTTCCTTCTCCTATTGGTGCCCTTTTTCTTGAGGGAAGGTGAGGGTGAAGAAAGCCCCGCTGAGACGCTGGCCACGGAAAGAGGTTCTGTGAGAGGTGTGTGTTCGGGAAGTGGAATACCCTCTGGAACAATGAATCCTTCGTAGGCAACACTGATACGGCGAAGCCGAGGATTGCGTGCCCTAATCACGCACTTCGGCGCCTGAAAGCCAAAAGAAAGGGGGGCATATCCGAGAATTAAATGTGCTGCTCGTAGTTGACCATCAGCCTCGTTCACATATATTTCAGCTCTCAATAATCTGTCTAGGCTTGCTTTATTGACCAATCTGAGATTGGGCTTTGTGTAGCGTCTATCTGCAAGACCGTTGATTTTAAAGTTAAAAGTTGTGAGACGCGAAAATAATAAAGGTGATTAAAATGTGATTATGAGCTAAGTAGCATCGGTCTATAACTTCGCACCCACCTGGCGTTCCCTCCACAGTCGGGCAAGATAGACCATCATGCCATTCCCCAGAAAAAATGAGGAAATCTTCTTTTAGGTGCTTATTTGAAGTAGGGAGGCACTGAATCAACCTTACTTCAGGATATCTCGACTTGAGATAGTAGTCCTGGTCAGCTAGGCGGTGAAGGCTGTACACCCAATTCACGTCGTGATGGGATAGATTTAGACCCATTCTCTGATTCAGAGCGTCTATACTTCCCAGAATCCTAAACATATTGGGAGCGCATTGGGTGGGGGATAGCCTAAAGAAATTAAGGTAACCCCTAGTGATACTACCCATGGGGATGGTCATCCCTCCTTCAATAAAGGCGATCATGGGGATAACCACTTCCCCAGTTTGCCTGGCGTCAACCCACTCCCCTTGGGCCGCATACCTCATCCCTACCGTTGGTGGGATACTGTACTTCATGCGGAAGTTTCTAATACCCTCCTCGGAGTCAACGAGACACCGAAAGGGATTCCTCTGCTTCCCCATCTTTTTTCTTTTTTCTAAAGAAACTTAGTAGAGAAAAAACTTTTTGATTTTGAATAAAAATGGTAAAAGCTTCGAGAGGACTTACAGGTTCAAAGGAAGGACCTCGGACAACGTACGATTATTTGTAGTCGCCAGGAGAACAGTGAAGACAGGAAGAAGGCAGGTTCAGTGTATAGGCCTTGGAACCGCGTAACCATTAAGGGTAAGGTACAGGTTTAATCTGGGAACGCCTTTATAGTCATGTGAAGATTGTGAGCGGCGAAATTCCCGCTCACAAAACAAGAGAAGCCCCCTACCGTTCGATTTGGATCTAACCGTCGAACGTGGGAGACAAGGGAGTTGTCAGAATTTAATGCTGCCAAAATCGGGGCGCTGAAGCGTCAGGGGCATGCCCCGAAACGCGCACAGGTGCAGGCTCATGACGTCAAAACCCACCTTTTCTCCTGAGGAGTCGAAAAGTAGGATTTTGAGGGGCTATTGTGGGGATCATTCGGTTGATAGGCCCATAGGATTCAGAATTGGTTGAGGATTGTTGGGCCAGTGGCCCATCCGAGGTCGTGCACCCGTCCGAGGACGCCATGCTCCTCGGCAGTATGCGTCCGAGGACGATCGCGTCCGAAGACGATCAGGACGTGGTATCACCACGATCAGATCTCAGAAGTAGGTCATCTCAAGGGGTAGAGTAGCCGACTAAAGATGAAAGAGATAAGGCAAACAAATATCTGAAACTATAGCTGCCTCCGCATTAATGACCTCTCAACCAACTCTCTGGCCGCATTAATGTGGAGGTGATACCTGAGCAGTAGGGAAGCAGCCTTACAGCTGCCCATAGGAAGTTCCAGGAGGCGCCAGATGGGACAGAAAGAAATCCCCCGGACACAATCTACACGTGTTCGGTGAAGATGGATCGCGAAGGGGAGTATATAAACTAAAAGAGGAACATGAAGAAGGGGATCGAGAAAGAAAGGAGAACACACATAAAACTGAAGAGAAAGAAGGAAGAAGAAAGGGAGAGAGAGTAACACTAGGGACTTAAGAAAAAACGTTGATTATACCAACAAAAGAGAAGGAAAACATGGTATGGGCTTGAGAGAAAATCTTGGAGGTAGATACCACAGTTAATCTAGCTCTTTACACCCACGCTCTACAAATCATATTGTCTGGGCCTTTTACGTACGAACCCAATACTGTTTAGGTTCGTCACCAAAACGTGTCCTTACAGCTATTTTCTTTGCAAAAATTGTAATTTCGTCCACCCAAAACATATTATCAAATAAACAATTATTAGCAAAATCTAAGAATTAAATTTCTATATATGCATTGTTATAAAACAATAATAATAATTAAATTAAAATTGCGAAAGATAAAATTTGTCTCTCATCCAATAATTTTTGTTTAGCCAACCTTTGCTTTTCTCTAAATAAATGGCATTATAGAGTACTTCTAATACTATTAAGAGTACTTTGTCTACCACAAAGGATTAAAAAATAAACAAAAATTATTAAAGTCTTATAGTTTAACATTTAAATTGAGCACTATAAAAATCATGCTATCAAATTACAATAACTACCAAATAAAATTATCCAAATCATGCTATGTAGTAGAATAATATTATATTTTTATATTTAATCATTTATAACGCAATAGGATAACATTTAACAATCAAAGAGAGAGAGAGAGAGAGAGAGAGAGAGAGATTAAAAAAAAACGCAACAATTAAAAAAAAATTGAATCGCATTAACCTAAAGTAGATTAAAGAATATAAAAAATTATTAACCGAAAGTGAAGATGAAAGAAAAATAAAAAATAAAAATCCACTCAAAAATTGTGTGTGTGTGTGTGTGTGAGAGAGAGAGAGAGAGAGAGAGAACCTTTTTTTTATAGGGAAAACTATGCATAAAATGAAAGAGATAGTGACAAATTTATAGCAAGAGAGTGTGAATAAGAAAAAACAAAAATAAAGGAAGATGAATGGAAAGATGAAGAATGATATTAATGTAGAGGGTAATGGGGAGATGAGAAGATAAGGGAAGGAGAAAGGTTGGAGAAGTAGTGGAGAGATGAAAAGGTAATGGAGGGAGAAATGTTGGAGAAGTGTAAATATGAAATAAAAAAAATATTAAAAATAATTATAAGAAAATGGAAAGAAAAAAGATAATGACGTGGACGCTGACATGGCTTAATGTGAGCATAGCAGTATTATACGCTACACTTCAGCTTTTAGTAATATAATCATAGTTCTATCATTTCTTTTTTTAATTTCGATAGATAATCATGAGTAAGGCTCTTAACAATTGTATTTATATCACTAAGGTCACTAGATGCAAACAATAAATTAAGCTAAATCCCCCTCTCACCCTCAAATTAATTTCTATCTCCACCACTTATAGTAGGTTTTTAAGATCAATTTCACAAAGAAGAAAAAAGTACCATGTCAAACAAAAATTACACGAGGGTATTTATATACTTACTGGAGAAGTATCCAATCTCGAAGAAGGAAGGTCAAAAAGCTTCCCTTTCAAATCATTATCAACAACAATAGAGGAAGAACTCAAACTCAGTACTATCTGTTCAAATAGAAAGAAAAAAACACTTATCATATACCACAATCAAATAGGGAAAACACACGCATACTGTTAGTAAATTAACATACCTGATGTTCATGCAAGTACGCCAAAGCCCGGGCAGCATCTTGTACAACAACGAGTCTTTTTCCCCATGACAGTGACCCCTTTAACAAACAGTGACTTAGACTTTTATAGCATTTGCATTCTCCTACCGCAAATCTGACACCCTCTGAAAGGCAATATCCTATCAAGTTTACAAGGTTTTGGTGCTTCATTGCTGCAATAGTGTTTAATTCTTTCACCCAAGAGTGATCACTCTGAAAAATAAAATATGGGATTGATTCAGATAGGTGTATACATGAAAGAGAATAGATGAAAAGTTATATATGATAAAATAGGAAGAAGAAGATGGTGCAAGAAAATAAAATAGTTACAAACCTTGGCTTTAAGAACATGTCCTTGAATCTGTTGGATAAGGACGTGTGTTCTTTTCCCACTTAGTTTGATGATGCCTTTGTAGAAGGCACCAAAGTCACCCTCTCCAATCTTGTAAGAGGGTTTGAAACCTTTTGTTGCTTTCTCCAGGTCTGAGACATTGAACTGAATTAGAAGATGACCAGGTGATTGCTCCATTGCATACAGAGAATACTTTGGTGATCAAAGAAGATAAAGAATTGAGAAAGAGACACAGGCGAAAGAGCTATGTGAAAAGAGCGAGTGGTGTCTTGAGAGTTAAAAGTACTAAGCTAAAGCCGCACAACAACAAATTCTGTTCAAACTAAAACTTGCTCCCACAAAATCTGTCCACTGCTTGAAAACAGCGTACAAACAAAAACACGGGAACAGAAGCAAAAGCCCCCATAAATTGAGCTTGTCCAATGGCACTCCAATTTTATTTTTATTTAAGGAAAAAAAAAAAAAAAAAACATTGGCCTGTTGAATCAGTGGACAGACTAAAAGAAAAATAAAACTTTTTAACAAAAACAAGCCATTTAAAAAAAAAAAAAATTGTTTTCTTTATGTGCACAAGAATCATATATTATTGTTTGGATTTTTTTTACATGAATCTATAGCTAAATCTAAACAACTTTTGAATACTCACTAGAGTTTCAAAAGATGACAAATTCTCTCTCTCTCTCTCTCTCTCTCTCTCTCTCTCTCTCTCTCTCTCTCTTCTCTCTCTCTCTCTCTCTCTCTCTCTCTCTCTCTCTCTCTCTCTTCTATATATATATATAACACACACACACACACTAGCCTCATCACATGCACTTCACGTGTACAATGAGACTTTTTATTTTTATTTTTTTTTGTTTACACGTTTCACTCATAACAGTTTCATTTTATTTTTTATTTCAAGAAAAATTTGTATTATTACTTAACTAATAATGTAAGAGAGAAATGAGGAGGTGGGAAAAAAAACAATTTAGTGATAATAAAAAATGGTACGTTTATGAGGAAAAAAAAAGCAGTTTTATTTTTTTATTTTTTTTCAAAAAGAAGAAGTTGTATTAATACTTGACAACTATCGTGCACCTTTGATGCGGTGGTCAATTCACAAGTATAAGTACTTGTGGAATGTGGGAGGCAAGAGTTAGATTTCAAGTCTCTAGGAGGAAGTTTCACACACATATACAATTATGTAACATTTGGTACGGGGTAGTGATAACGCCTTAAAATATATACTTGTTATATATTTATGCGAGCGTTATCTCCTTGTTACTATACTTAATTTGTATAATTAAGCCATGATTTGCATTAGTCCCTATTATTTATCTTTACATAAATTTTTGAATAAGATATCATTCATTATGTGTAATTTTCTACTTTCAGGAAATCATGTGAAAAAAACGAGTTTATAGGAGTTTGTGAGAGAATGGAGGCCAAACTAGAATTAAAGAGGAGCTAAAGGACCATGCTTAAGGCTTCGTTTGGGAGTTCATAAGGGAATAGAATGGAATGGAATGATCATAAGGGAATGAAAAGGAATAAGTAAGGGAAAGGAATGGAAAAAAATGGAATAGAATGGAATTAAGCAACCTTGATTGGATGTTTTAAAATAAATGAATGAAAATTGTTGGGAAATTTAGATCCCGGTTGATAGAATTAACAAGTTTTAAACCCAAGTTATTAATTAGATTTATTATGAATAAAACTTGTTAAAACAAACAAACATCAATATCATGTCAAAATCATGTAGCGGAAAACTAAATAAACAAGATATGATGACCTAGAAAAACCAATGAAACAAACTAGTTTCATAGTAAAAAACCTGGGGGAAAACCTTCCCGAAAAGCAATTCACTATAATAAAGAGAAGTTTCAAATCTAGTACAAAACTTTTATCTCTAGACTCTACAATCCCCATAGATAAACTTACAGCAGAAACCTTCTACCCCTTCAAAACCTTTGAACTCTTCAATATATGAACACCACCATTTTTGTTGCACGGATCCCAATACGTGACTAACCAAAGATGCATGGCTTCCAGTACGTGACTAACGCACCAACTAGAAGAAGATTGTTGGCATCAAAGTTCTTCACTTCATCAACAATGAAGATCAAGAAGTATTTGGTTACAAAATCCTAAGGCACAAAGACGTAGTAGCTTCTTTTAGAGAGAATAAGGCATCAGTCACCTTTTGCATATGTTCTCCTTGTATTCTCTTATGTGACGGCCTCTAAAACAAGTCTTATATATGTCTAGGGTTGTGAGAAAAGAAACCCTACACAAATACAAAAGCTTGGGCCGAAAATCAGATCTGAAAATATGAATTCCTATAACCTCGATAGATACCTCAATCGATCGAGAATCTGTCGAGCTTCATTCATTAAATCTCGATAGATAGCTATCTGTCGAGCAGGTGTCGAGCTATCTGTCCGCAAGTATCAAGCTATCTGTCTAGCTTTAATGAATAGCCCTTCTTCACTTGTTTCTTGGTTCAATCTCCATGGCTTTAATACTAGACTTGAACAAAATATTTCTTGAAGTATTAAACACATCCTAGATCTAACCAATTACACGTAAAGTGCATTTTATCAAAGAATTAGCCAATTATACAAACTATGTCCTTAACAAAAATGAATAGAATGTAAGTAATCTTGTTTGGGAGTAACATGGAGGAAATAAAATAGAATCATTTTATGACAATATTACTATTAAACCCCTATTTTAAAATAAAATGTTGAATATATAGGGGTATTTTAGGAGTTTTAGTAAAAAATTCATTAAATCTAATTCCATTCCCTCTCATTCCTCCCAATTTCGGTGGGAATGAAAATTTGAGGTTTTAAGGGAATAGAGAGGAATGAGTATTCTCTCCTACCTATTCCATTCCCTCCCACTTAAACTCCCAAACAAGGGAATGAATTTTTTTATTCCCTCCATTAAAATTCCTAAATAAGGGAAGTGAAGAATATTTTAAAATTATTCTCTTCATTCTTTTCTATTTCATTCCATTCCCTCCTCCCAAACGAGGCCTAAGGCTCTGTTTGAGAGTTTATAAGGGAATGAAATGAAATGATCATAAGGGAATGGAATGTATTTAAACAAGGGAAATGAATGGAAAAGGATGGAATGTAATTAAGTAATCTTGATTGGATGTTTTGAAATAAAAGAATGGAAATGAATGGAATGGAAGTAATCTTGTTTGGGAGCAACATGGAGAGAATATAATGGAATCATTTTATGACAATATTACTTTACAGGAGATGCCCCGGGGGCATTGGGCCTCGAACTCTAGCCCTGTAACACTGTGCGGGATAGGGACCCAGGCCCTTGGGCCTTGGGCCCTGTCCTTGGGATGTAACACTTGGCCCTCTCCCCATCAGGCTCGTGACCTTGACCCAGGCACCGCTTAAGACCTGATATGAGCCCAATAAACATAACGGGACCATGTCACTTAGAGCGTCGAAAGCGGATCACACCTAATCAATCTTAACTTGGTTGGGTGTGTGACTGCTCAGCAAAACAACGTCTCAGCTTCCCAGTGTTGCCTTAAGTGATATCGCTGCCGAGTAGGCTCTTGAAGGTGGGAATCAGTTCCAATGCCACTACCACCTCGCCCACCTAAACAGCCACTTAAACACAATGGAATTGCACCATCATTTCCACTTATAATCAGAGATAATCATGGCATTCCCACTAACCTCACACTATAAATAAGAAATAAGGATGAGAAGAGGGAGGGTTGGCAATTTTAGGAAGAACACTGAGGAAAAAGAGAAACACTCAGAAAGAGTAAAGGAATGATTCCGTGAGGAAGAGAGAAAAGCTTGAGGAGATAGGAGTGTACTTAGGTCGGCCAAGCATAGAACTACCTACAATAGAAAACCCAAAAGCCCACAAAACAAATAGATTATGAGCCCAAGTAGAAGTTAGGCCCAATAGCCGCATATTTTGGGTACGCACAATTGGTTCCATCTGTGGGAATCTCCTATGTAGCTGTGGTTTCGTCAAAATGCGCACAGGAAAATGTCTGAGGGTCAACCAGGAAGTTATGCTGAAAGTGGCTCTGGGAGGTCTTCACGGGGATCCACGTGGTGGGAAAGAAGGTAGAAAAGGCGTGAAGATAGGGGGCATGGGGAGGAAAGGAAGTTTGGCCTCGGAGAAGGGTCATTTCAAACGTACCGGACAATGTCCAGCGCTTCAGGGCATAACCGTTTTGACAAAAGGGATGAAAGGCTTGAATGGAAGGATGAGGAACTAGAGCACTTACGAAGGTTGGTCAGGGATTCAGAGTTGCAAGCGAGAGGTAGGCGTCAAAGAAGGGACCACGGGGAGTGAAGGGAAAGGTCGACTAGTGTCGGGGATCACAATGGAGCAGGGTCTCATCAATCTAGGTCTCATCAGCATCGGGATCGCTCACGGGAATATGCAGACCGGGACTCAATTTTCCTGGAGGAAAGGCGACCTCGGAATGCGGCCATGGATGCTATGAGCCGCGCATTACGCCGAGCTGCCCAATCACCATTCTCGAGGGACATTGAGAGGGCACCCATACCGAGCAGATTTACATGGCCGCCATTCAATTCTTACGATGGAACATGTGAGCCATTATATTCAAATGATGTCTTTGCACATTCATAATGATGCCCTGATGTGTAAAGTGTTTCCCTCGAGTCTCGGCTCCACTGCTTTGAGATGGTTTAATGGGTTAAGGAAAGGCTCGATTCACGGTTTTTCCGAATTGATTCAAGAGTTTGGTGTACGGTTCATGACTTGCAGCCAAGTTCCAAAGCTCATGGACGCATTGCTTTCAATGAAAATAGGGGCTGGGGAAACCCTCCGCAGCTACGCTAACCGATACTAGGAACTGTACAACGAGATTGGCGGAGATAATGAAAAGATCGTGGTGAGTACTTTTCGAATGGGATTACCTGAGGATTCCGGACTATGGGAATCGTTGACGAGGAGGCCTCCCGAGGATATAAGGCAGTTGATGAGGCGTATTGAGGAATATAGATGGTTGGAAGACGATCAGTTACAGAATAAGGGCAAAGCCCCGGTCATAAATCATCCTCGGCATATCAGCTTCCAATCTAGGCCCCGAAAAGATTTAAGGATTCAAGAGTTGGGGCCACAGATGGGAAAGGTAAATGTGGCCTTCAAAGAGCCGATACACAGGATTGTGGATCGAATCAAGAATGAACCATATTTTCGGTGATCGAACAAAATGGGAGGAGACCCATCAGGAGAAACCAAAACTTGTATTGTACTTACCATAGAGATAGGGGGCATACCACTGAGCAGTGTATGGTGTTAAAGGATCATCTAGAGCAGTTGGTGAAGGTGGGGTACTTGAAGGAATTTGTGACAGACCCTAGGAATCAAGAAGCCGGGCAGGGCGCACGGTTATGGGGGAATCCTCTTCCACCCCTATTGGGAGTGATAAAAGTCATCCATATAGCTCCAAGAGGTGCCCAGGAGTCTAAGAGAAGGGCGTACTGGTTGTAGCACCGGGGGGAAGTCGCAAGGGCGAGCAACCCTCCAAGAAGAAGTTGAAGTATACTCGAGAGCCCATTGCTTTTAACAACGATGATCTAGAAGGCACAATTCAACCACACGATGATGTTTTGGTAGTTACAACCCGGATAAATGGCTTTATAGTAAAGAGGGTATTGATAGATCAGGGGAGTGGTGCCGAGGTGATGTATCTTGACCTATATAGGGGACTTGGTTTGAAGAAGGAGGACTTATCTAAGTATGATACGCCCTTAATGGGGTTTGATGGCCGAATGGCGATCCCAGAAAGGCAGATTACGCTTCCTGTGAACATGGAGGGTAAGGAGATGATGGTAACATTCATAGTGGTTGCCTCGTTTTATCCGTACAAGGCAATTCTTGGAAGGCTGTGAATTCACGCAATGGGGGCAATACCATCCATCCTGCATGTGAAGGTCAAGTTTCGCACCGAGCAAGGTGTTACTGTGGTAAAAGGTAATCAGCAGGTAGCCTAGTAGTGCTTAATAACTGCGATTGACCGGGAAGCTAAGCCAAAGGAGTCAATTGAGGAGACTCCCTTGTAGCAATTACAGGAGCCCCAAGAAGAGGTAGGGGCAAGACGTGCTAAGGATTTAGTGAAAGTGAGGATATTACCGAATGATGATAGGAATTTTCTGATAGGATCAAGTGTAACCGAGGTGGACCCCTATGAGGTGCCCGAGGTGGACCTCGAGTTCATAGTTCACAAGCTTAATGTGGATCTGTTGTACCTTCCCAAAAAGTAGAAGTCGAGGAGATTAGCTAAGGAGCATGTTGAAGCCGTCAAGCAAAAGGTTAAGAAACTGAAGGAAGCCAGAGCTATAAAGGAGATATTTTTCCCAGGGTGGCTTGAAAATCCGTAGTGGTAAAAAAGAAGAATGGTAAGTGGAGGGTCTATATTGACTTTACCGATTTGAACCGAGCCTATCCGAAGGACCCATTTCCTATGCCAAAGATCGATCAACTGGTAGATGCTACTTATGGGCAACCGAGGATGAGCTTTCTTGATGCTTTTCAGGATTATCATCAGATCACCATGGCTGCCGAGGACCAAGAGGAGACGACATTTATCTCACCTGATGCTAATTGTCATTATACTGTAATGCCATTTGGGTTGAAGAATACCGGTGCCACATATCAACAGATGATGACTAGAATGTTCAAAGATAAGATTGGGCGCACCATCGAGGTCTACATTGATGACATGGTGGTAAAAAGCAAGCAGAAAATACAGCATATTGGCGACCTCAAAGAAGTGTTCGAAGTAGTTCGATGGCACAAACTACGACTTAATACTGAGAAGTGTGCCTTCAAAGTGGGGGCTAACAAGTTCCTGGGGTATTTGATCACTAACCAAGGAATAGAGGTCAACCCCGACCAGATTGAAGCAATGAAACGTCTTAAACCGCCGAGCAATCCAAAGGAAGTTTAAGTACTGACCGACATGTTGGCTGCCCTTAATCGGTTCATTTCCAAGTTTGCCTACTGCCGCCAACCATTTTACCAGCTTTTAAAGAAGTGGAAGGGATTCTAATGGAGTGAAGAGTGTGAGAGAGCCTTTCAGGAGTTGAAAGAATATCTGGTGCGAGCACCAATGTTGATAGCCCCAGAGCTCGAGGAGGATTTATTTATGTATCTCTCAGTGTCCGAGCATGCCGTAAGTGCTGTGCTTCTGAGAGACCAAGTAGTACAACAACCAATTTACTACATCAGCAAAACCCTAGTTGATGTCGATACAAGATATTTGCCATTGGACAAGTTGGTGCAAGCGCTAGTGCAAGCCACACGGAAGTTACCCCATTACTTTCAAGCTCAAACTGTTTACATATTGACCAAATACCCCCTACAGTCATTATTGAAAAGATCTGGTTTCACGGGAAGAATAGCAAAGTGGGGAACTCGGCTGGGTTCTTTTGATATTAGGTACAGGCCAAGGAGCTCGGTGAAAGGCCAGGTCCTAGCTGATTTTATTGCAGAGTTTTCCCCGAGAGAGGGGAAGGAGATGGTCTGCCCTATAAAGGTGATCCTGTGGAAAGTATTTATGGACGGTGCATCCAGCACATTAGGAGCTGGGGCTGGGATCGTAGTGAACAAGAATTGGGGATCGGATGCGGGCGAAATTCCCGCCAATGGCTGAGATGTTCAGTAGACTCCCTCCCCCTTTATGGGGGTCCGGACCCCTACGAGTGAGCAGAAAAGGGAGGAGGAAAGAGGCCCTGGCGAACCGTCATTACCCTAGAAGGAATAAAGTTGGAACATTCCTTTAGGTTAAGCTTTAAGGCGTCCAACAATGAAGCCAAGTATAAGGTCTTGCTAGCTGGGTTGAGAGTTGTGTCAAACCTGGGTGCTAAGGAGGTAGAGGTCTATTCAGATTCTTGGTTGGTGGTCAATCAGGTACAAGGAAGATTTGAGGCCAAGGATCCTCAAATGATGGAGTACTTACAGCTGGTGAAGCAAATTGTTAGGTTCTAAAGTAGGACTTTGTGTATTTAGAACTCTAATTTGTATTGTTGGCAAACCATAATCAAAACAATGTATTTAGAAGTGTTTAAAGCTAGCTCAAAGTTGTATGTCAATATAAAGTTGGAATCGAGTGTAAAGCAGGAAGCACTGTGGCTTTTGGCCTGGCTCGATCGATCGAAACTTAGGCTCGACCGATCGAAGCTCGGGCAGATCGCTTTTCTGCAGAATTTTCCAACTCAGCCCTAGTTGTTTTAAAATATTTTTGGGGTTTCTTATTTGTCCTAAGTATAAAAGGCAAACCCTAGCCACGTTTTAGTATTGCTCATATTGCGGTTTGTGTAAATCTCTTGTGAGATCTAGAGGAGCTTTCCTTTACACAAACTTAGGGTTTTCAAGGAGGAGATATTTTCTACACCTTGATGATCAAAATAGTTGTTGCCATTAAAGCTCAAAGAATACACAAGCGGGGGTGCTTGTAGCTAGTAGGAATCCAAGAAAGAAGGAGTCCGTGGATTCGGAACTTGCACGTAGTCGTGTCAGTAAGTTCTACTGGTTGGTAGCATTAGGAAGTCAAGCGGGGGTGCTTGTAAGTCCTTTTGTATGAACTTCAATTCTTTCAAGATAGTGGATTCAAGTTTACCTTGAGGATAGCTAGGTCAAATCCTCCCCAGGTTTTTACCAGTTTGGTTTCTTGGGTGATCATATCGTGTGTTATTTATTTTCCGTTGCTTTGCATGATTTGATCTTTATTATTGTGATAACCTAGACTTGTTTAATTGGACTAAGTAACAACTTGGCTAATTACCTAGGTTTAATCAATTGTTTAAGGGGTCTAAAAACTGTCAAGTGGTATCAGAGCGGGTAGCTCTTTTGTTGTTGATCCTTTGATCTCTGAGCTGATCCTTGACCCCTATTGTCATGGAACACGGACACTCTCTAGTTATTCCTCCTCACTTTGATGGGAATAATTATGTTTACTGGAGAGTAAGGATGAAAGCATTCCTAAAATCCATTGATGAGAGGGTGTGGAACTCCGTTGAATACGGATGGGAGAAGCCCACTACTCCTGTTAGTGAGTGGGAAACTTCTCAGAAAGAAGCAGCTTCGTTTAATAGCAAGGCTATGAATGCGATTTTTAACGTTGTTTCTATGGAGGAATTTAAGAGAATCTCGAATGTTGAGATTGCTCATACTGCTTGGAATATCCTCCAGACTGTGAATGAAGGCACAAAGGCTGTCAAAATAAATAAATTGCAGCAATTGACTTCTAAATTTGAAAGCATTAGGATGTCTGATGATGAATCTTTTGATGAATTCTATGCTAAACTGAATGATATTGTTAATTCTGCTTTTAACTTGGGTGAAATCTATGATCAACCTAAAATTTTTAGGAAGATTCTTAGATCTTTGACTGAAGACTTTAGATCTAAGGTGACTGCCATTACTGAAAGTAAGGATGTGGACTCCATCCCTATTGATGAGCTTGTAGGATCTCTTCAATCCTATGAGTTGGATCTACCCAAAACTACCAAATCCAAATCAATGGCTCTTAAGTCAGTTGATGATATTGATAGTGGTGGATTTGATGATGAGCTCTCTGCTACAAAGATTGCCTATCTTGCCAAGAACTTTAGAAACTTTCTCAAAAATAACAATAGAAAGGCAAGAGGCACAAACACTGCTGAACCTAGAAATTTTAGGAAGCATGATCCCACTAAGGTTAATAACAATGATAAACATAGAGAAAGAGTAGGTCAATCTTCCAATAATTCTTTGGGCTCTCAATGTTTTGGATGTCAAGGGTATGGACACATGAAATCTGAATGTCCAACCTATTTGAAGTCTATGGGTAAGGCTATGGCTGTTACCCTTAGTGATGGTGAAGTTTCTGATCATGAGTCCGATTGTGATGAGGACGGAAACTTCATTGCTTTCACTGCTACTGCTGCAATTGATGATAGCATGTCTGTTGAAGAGAACCCTTCTGATGGGGAACTCTCTGAAGATGCAGATCTTCAAGAGGCCTATAACAAACTTTGCAAAGTTGCTGCAAAGGATGTTATGAATGTTGAACTTGGCCTAAAGAAAATTGAATCTCTTGAGCTTGAAAAGAAAATTTTGCTTGTTAAATTGTTTGATGCTAATGATCTTTTGAACAATGTGAAAACTGAAAACATGTTTTTGCTTGATAAAGTTAAATCTTTGGAACTTGATTTATCTGTTGCTAGATCTGCTAGTTCTAAACTGGATCAAATGCTGAGTGTTCAAAAGTCATCTTCTGACAAAACTGGTTTAGGTTATGTTGATAGCATCTGTATGTCCGCTCCCCATTCCACTAAGTTTATTCCTTCATCTTCTTCTTCTCAACCTTCAGTGAGTGAGATAGTGAGTGAAACTGTCAAACCCCCTGTGAGTGAGGTTGCTAAACCCTTAGAAGGTTCATCATCTAGGAAAATTAGGGGTGATCTGAAAGAATATAAGCCTAAGAAGCCTACCCTATCTAAGGACAAGACACATGATAAACCTGCTTGGGTTTGTCACTTTTGTGGAAAGACTGGACACATACGTCCAAATTGCTACAAGCTGCAAGCTGCAAAGAGAGCAAACAAACCAAAAGTACCTGTGCCACGAGCACTTGATCATATGGTACTTATTGGTGATTTGGTAAAGGCTTTAAACCTTTATTCCAATCCTGGAGTTGGTAATCATTCTCAAGTGAATAAAAACTCCAATGCTCGTGGTGCATCTAAAAAGTTTTGGATGCAAAAAACTCGACCTAATTGAGTCTTTCTGACATGGTCTTTGTGCTTCATTACTCTACCCTTTGTGACCATTGTTCTTTGGTTTTGTTTTGTTTTTTTTGTCTCTAGGATTTGCATAGCATAACATTCATGCATTTCATTCTAGGTGTTTTTATTTTTATTAAAATAAATTTT
This sequence comes from Quercus lobata, assembly GCF_001633185.2. Taxonomy (NCBI): domain Eukaryota; kingdom Viridiplantae; phylum Streptophyta; class Magnoliopsida; order Fagales; family Fagaceae; genus Quercus; species Quercus lobata. The sequence goes on from NC_044911.1 coordinate 55,065,282, forward strand.
TTTTTTTTTTTAAAAAAAAAAGAGAAAAGGAAGCACATTTTGTTTTGCACTATTCTTCTTGGTTTTTGAGAACAAGGTTGGTCAATTTATTTTCACATAACATGTCTTTTGTACCTTGTTTAGTTTTGATGAGCTTATTTATTGCACTTTACTAGTTGAAGATTTGTAGTGCATGTTGTGTGGGAAAGATGTGTACGGTTTTTGATTATTATGTCTTAATCTTGAAGTCACATGTTTTTAAATGTTGAACTTGAACTTTTAGAGAAAGGCATAAATAACCATCTCACCACTGTTCACTAGCCAATCATGAATACCTTAGTGCATATCATAAGATTTTGTGCTCAAGAAAGTGTAGCACATGCACAAAAAGAATATAAGGTGAAGCCTCGGTAAAAGTGCTTAATTCTTAAAATCTAATTGGTGTGTACTATTAGGCTTGATGCCAAACTCACATAAACTTAAAATTAGAATGTATATTATGAGACATAAATACAAGAAACTTACATGATTGCAAGCTTATGATCTAGGAGATGTGGGAGTTATATGATGTAACTCTTTAGGTGATAGTCTCTTTTAAATTCTTTGTGATGAATTTTGTAGACTTTGTGATTGATTGCTATTCACATATCACCTCACATGTATCTCAAGTCTTTGCTAGTCGCACACATTACACGAGTTACTCTTTGCTAAACATTGTACATGTTATTGTGTGTGTTTATGGTCTGACCAACCAAGTTTTTGTAATCACTTTGAATTATGTGCAAACTAAATTTGTTGCTTGAAAATTTGTGGAGAATGTAAAATTTTGTTTTTGGGAATATTGGGCTTAAAATTCTTGTTTGGAAAATCATATCATCTCATACTCATGCATTTTTGTTATTAATTTTAATACTTTGAGTTAAATCAACTTGTTTTTCAAAAATTGTGTTTTTTTCAGAAAAATATGGTGAGCCTCTGCCTGATTCGATCGGTCCATTCTGTTTTTCGACCGATTGAAATTTTTAAAATTTTTAAAAATTTGAGAGAGGGAGTCTCTGTCTATTTCGACCGGTCGAGACTGATTTTCGATCGATTGAAACTCGCATATCAGGTTTTTCAAAAAGGCAGAATTGGACTTTTTCAAACATCTTTTTCAAATAGTTCTTTTCCTTTCTCTCTCTCCGCGTTGGCTCTTGGCTCCACCAGTCAATTTTTGTCATTTTCTTTCAAGATTTTTGCAAGGTTTTTGTCCTTAGAAGCCGGTAAGACCCTTTTGCCCTTCTTTTTCAAGTTTATTTCTTGATTTCATGCATTTTTCATGCATTATCATGGGTATTTTCAGCATCTTCAAACTTTTTGGGGTTTTTGATGATTCAAGCCAATTCTTGTGTAATTGATCAATGGGTTTTTGTGCCATGATGTTATATTGATGGTCCCTATGGTTTAATTTGATCAATTTTGTGGTTTTTGAAAAATTGGAAATTTTAGGGTTTTGAATTTGATCCGAAATGGGGATTTTGTCAAATTGGCTTAAATTGATGAAATTGGCTTATCCAATTGATGTATTTGGTCATTATTTTTGTTATTTTATCATGTGTAATGATCAATTCGTCAATATTTTTCAAATTAATCAAGTGGTTTTCCAATTTTTGGGGTTTTTGTGTTAAAAACCTTAATGTGCAAGCCAATTTTGTAATTTGAACCTTTTTTTTTTTACTTAATTCACTGCATTAGAACATGCATCATGACATTTAAACTTGTTTATGCATCATATAGATTTTGATTCTATATTTTTGTTTTTGTGCTAACTTGCAATCTGCCCTTGGTTTTGGTTTTGTGGTTTTTGTTCTTTCGCTCTGTGTTTTGATCCTTATCTTAGCACCATGCCTAGGAAAACTAGAGCTCATAGGACCACTTCCACTTCCTCTGAGTCTCCACCTAGAGTAGAGCTGTTTAAGAATAATAAGTGTAGAGAAGCCTATGACACCTTGAACTGTAGGCGTAAGATCTGGTCTGAGCGAGCTGTTGTGTTAGATGCGCTTGATCTGGCCATTAGGGCCAATTTTGAGTCTAGGGGTTGGTTACCTCTCGTAGAGATAGATCATCCACCTCCGACCGCCCTGATTAAAGAGTTCTACTCGAACCTCTCTTGCCACATCTATGATTCTAACACCCTTGTTAAGAGTTGGATACGAGGTGTAGAGTTCACCATTACCCCTCGAGTAGTGGCTGAGGCTCTTAGGGTGCTGGTTGTTCGGGATGCTGACTATCCCTATGATGAGTCACCCTCTTTAGACGTTGTCATGTCTTACATCACTGGGTCATCTATCCAGTGGGGTTTTGATCCTCGGATCACGTCCGCTAAACTTACCGAGACTGCCTATCTCTTCTTTAGGATTGCGTGTCATTCCTTGTGGCCTATCTCTCACTTCCACACCATCCCTTTAGAGCAATGTGTGTTTTTGTATGCCTTTGCTTCTGGAGCGTCCATCAGTTTTCCTCACTTGTTCCTTCGTTCTTTGAACGAGGTTCATAGGAGTTCTGCCGTAGGGCATGCGCTTATTCATCCTATTTTCATTCATAGGATTCTGCTCTACTTAGGTCTAGATGGTTTTCCGTCAGGTGAGCCTGTTCATGTGATAGCTCCCATAGGTGCCACCTTTCTTCGTCAGAGGGCTGCTCAGTTGAGGGTTCCTCCTTCTCGTCCTAGAGGTGCGTCATCTAGTAGTGTTCCCCCTCCTCCCTCTTCTACAGGTACAGCTGCTGCTGAGACTTCAGGTGCTGCTGCTGATGCTGATGCTGCTGTTCCTCCACCGACTGCTTCGAATGATTCAGACATTCGTCGCACGTTGGATCATGTCTTGACCATTCAGGCGGCTCAAGGACAGATTTTGGTGGACGTACTTGATGAGATCCGTGCCTTACGTGCGGAGTTGGCGCAGTTTAGACCACCTCCCTTTTGATGATGGATATCTTGTTTACCCTTTGGCATTCCGTCACAAAAAGGGGGAGTACTTGTAGGTTTTTGTTTTTCAGGGGGAGTTTATTTGTTTTTGGTTGGAGCTTGTGGAGTTTTAGATTGTATCTAGGTGCTTCACTGTGTACTTAACTTTTTTAGCTCTTACCTTGTTTTTGATGGGATATTCATGTTAGGGGGAGTTTTATATTTTTGTTGGTACTTTATTTGTTTCTTGTTTCAAACTGCTTATTGATTTATATTTATGAGTTATTCATTGATATATGTCTTTATTTGTGTGTTGTTTGAAATCAAGAAGTTATTTTGTTTACTTGTATTATTTCCACACATACGGTTATGCATTTTGTTTAGTATTTCAAGAAATATACAGGTTGATTCAATTGAGCTGCTGTCTACACTTGCAACTGATGGATAGTAGTTAGGATTGAATTTGGTTTATGAGCATTATTTTGTAAAGGGCTTTTCATTTTGTAAACTTTGAGCTTCTAAGTTGTGTTTTGTCACGAATTGCCAAAGGGGGAGTTTGTTAGATTCTAAAGTTTAGGATTTTGTGTATTTAGAACTCTAATTTGTATTGTTGGCAAACCATAATCAAAACAATGTGTTTAGAAGTGTTTAAAGCTAGCTCAAAGTTGTATGTCAATGTAAAGTTGGAATCGAGTGTAAAGCAGGAAGCACTGTGGCTTTCGGCCTGGCTCGATCGATCGAAGCTTAGGCTCGACTAATTGAAGTTCGGGCAGATCGCTTTTCTGCAAAATTTTTCAACTCAGCCCTAATTGTTTTAAAACTTTTTTAGGGTTTCTTATTTGTCCTAAGTATAAAAGGCAAACCCTAACCACGTTTTAGTGTTGCTCATATTGCGGTTTGTGTAAATCTCTTGTGAAATCTAGAGGAGCTTTCCTTTACACAAACTTAGGGTTTTCAAGAAGGAGATATTTTCTACACCTTGATGATCAAAACAGTTGCTGCCATTAATGCTTAAAGAATACACAAGCGGGGGTACTTGTAGCTGGTGGGAATCCAAGAAAGAAGGTGTCCGTAGATTTAGAGCTTGCACGTTGTCGTGTCAGTAAGTTTTACTGGTTGGTAGCATTAGGAAGTCAAGCGGGGGTGCTTGTAAGTCCTTTTGTATGAACTTCGATTCTTTCAAGATAGTGGATTCAAGTTTACCTTGAGGATAGCTAGGTCAAATCCTTCCCAGGTTTTTACCGGTTTGGTTTCCTGGGTGATCGTATCGTGTGTTATTTATTTTCCACTGCTTTGCATGATTTGATCTTTATTATTGTGATAACCTAGACTTGTTTAATTGGACTAAGTAACAACTTGGCTAATTACCTAGGTTTAAACAATTGTTTAAGGGGTCTAAAAACTGTCACAAACTATGGACCGCTTTCTAGATGTCAAAGTGGTTCAGGTGGCAAGGGGGCAGAACCAGCACGCCGACTCTTTGGCCACATTGGCGTCATCATCAACCAAGGGAATTCCTCGATTAATAAAAGTGGAGCTGGTAGCAAAACCAAGTATCAGTGTAGGAGTAGATGTCTCACTGGTGGCAATGGTTGAGCCATGTTGGATGGATCTGATCATCAACTTCTTAGCTGAAGATCATGTGCCGGATGACGAGAAGGAAGCAGAAAAAGTACGCCGAACAGCTACTCGGTATTGGTTGTCTGCCAATTGTAAGCTATATTGAAGATCTTTTGGCGGGCCTTACTTGCAATGCCTGCACCCCAGCAAGGTCGAGGAGCTACTAGCTGAGCTACATGACGGGGTGGCAGCAGTCACGTGGGGGGACGTTCGTTAGCTCACCAATCAATGGCCCAAGGATTTTGGTGGCCGCAAATGCAAAAGGATGCTAATGAGTATGCGCAAAAATGTGAGCAATGTCAAAGACATGCCCTTATGATTCACCAACCGACAAGGAACTTGAATCCCATTAGTGGCCCTTAGCCCTTTGCACAGTGGGGGCTAGATATCATTGGTCTGTTCCCCCGGGCAACAGGAAATGGGAGGTTCGTCCTAGTGGCTGTGGATTACTTTACCAAATAGGTAGAGGTAGAGGCGTTGGTGAACATTAGAGACATGGATGTGAAGAAGTTTGAATGGAGGTATATAGTAACAAGATTTGGGGTATCGGAGTCCCTAGTGTCAAATAACGAGTTAAAGTTTGATAGCAAAGCTTTTCGCGAGTTTTGCAACAGACTCGGCATCATAAATCGATATTCCACCCCAGCATACCCACAAAGCAACAGCCAAGCCGAGGCCACTAACAAGGCCATTGTGAACGAGTTGAAGAGGAGGTTAGAAGGTGCCAAAGGCAGGTGGGCGAACGAGTTGCCTAGTGTTCTTTGGGTGTACCGAACAACCCCGAGAAGGTCTACGGGAGAAACCTCGTTCTCCCTAACATATGGAGCAGAAGCAGTCATACCGACAGAAGTGAACTTGTGCAATGCCCGGGTTTCAGGATTCAGTCTCGTCGAGAATTCGAAGTTAATGATGAAACAATTAAACCTGCTGGAAGAACGTCGGGAATCAGCGACTATATGGTTAGCAGAATATCAACAAAAACTTTCCCAAAGATGCAACAGGGACATGAGGAAAAGGGAGTTTGGAGCGGGGGATCTGGTACTTCGGAGGGTAGTAGGAAATACATAAGATGTCAACACGGGGAAGCTAGAACCAACTTGGGAGGGGCCTTATAGAGTTGTCGCCATTGCAGGTGTAGAGGCATATTACTTGGAGGATTTGGACGAAAGACCTCTTCCCCAACCATGGAATGCCCACAATCTGAAGAAATTCTACCACTGATTATCAGTACACGGGTACATAGTGAATGTAATGTTATAAGTGCGTATCGTTAATTAATACAAAAATGATGTTTATCCATGTAGGTGTATTTGTACTTATAATTCCATCGTTGCTAACTCTGTTACCCACAAAGAGAACTAAGGCAAACTACACTAAGGACAAAAGCCTGTCCTTGGTTCAATTCTCATCACCGAGTAGGTGGAAACCTTGTACTAAACTACGCTAAGGACAAAAACATGTTCTCGATTCGATTCTCATCACCGAGTAAGTGGAAACCTTACACTAAACTGCACTAAGGACAGAAGCCTTTCCTCGGTTTGATTCTCATCACGAAGCAGGTGAAAACCTTATACTAAACTACACTAAGAACAGAAGTCTACCCTCAGTTCGATCTTTATCACCGGGCAGGTGAAAACCTTACGCAAATATTCTAAGGATAGAAGCCTGTCCTCATTTCGATTCTCATCACCGAGCAAGTGGAAACCTTATACTAAACTGCACTAAGGACAGAAGCTTGTCCTCGATTTAATTCTCATCACCGAGCAAGTGGAAACCTTATACTAAACTACATTAAAGACAGAAGCCTACCCTCAGTTCGATCTTTATCACCGAGTAGGTGAAAACCTTACGCAAATATTCTAAGGACAGAAGCCTGTTCTCGGTTCGATTCTCATCACCGAGTAGGTGAAAACCTTATACTAAACTACACTAAGGACAGAAGCCTACCCTCAGTTTGATCTTTATCACCAGGCAGGTGAAAACCTTACGCAAATATTTTAAGGACAGAAACCTCTTCTCGGTTCGATTTACATCACCTAACAGGGGGAAACCTTGCATTAAATACTCTAAGGACAAGAACCTACTTCTCGGTTCGATCTTAATCATCGGGCAGGCGGAAACCTCATGTCAAATTACTCTAACGACAGAAACTAGTCCTCGATTTGATCTTCATCACCGAGTAGATGGAGATCTAGCATTAATATTTCCTAAGGACAGAAACCTATCCGTGGTCCAATCTTCATCACCAAACAAGTAGAAATCAAAAATCTCAAACTTTGCCTAAGGACAAAATCTGGCTCCTGGGCAGATGGAAACTTTAAGTTATTTCAAGAAGAGGAACTAACTTCCCGGCCCGATTTTAATCACCGAACACACATAAACTACGCTAAGATATTTAAGGGCTGAGCCTGGTGACGGTAGGGAAATAAAACTTAGAAATATAAGAGTCAAATCATTTTCCAGTCACCACACCTCAGTGACCATAGGTAATAACCGGATAATTGAAAATTAAATAACAAAACAGAAAAACTATAAAGGTGGCAAGAATCTCCTTCAATCTTGGACGATAAGATTGGCAGACTGTGATAAAGCAGCATCATCGACAGGCTCTATTGGCGGCTCCTCAATTAGCTGACCGGGCTGGAGTTGCTAGGACTGTGCATTTACGGCAGCATTGAGAGTACTAGTCACTTAAAGGTCGACCATCTCCACGTGCGTATCAATTGCTCGCACAAGCTCCCTCATGCTGGGGGTGTCCTCTTTGTCAGCAGTAATGGCTTGAGTCTAGATGGGGGGAGGGGGATGCGGATAGGAATTTGCTCGAAGTTCCTTAACAGAGAATCCTCGGCCCCCCCCCCCCATCGCTTGCAAGGCAGCTAACCACCCCTTCCCGAACCTGTGGCGCCAAGCTTGGTGGATGATGGGCTCCACAGAGTTTTCGGCATCCACAAAGCCTTCATCATACCACTTCTTCTTGAAGGCCTCTAGGGCCACCTTCAGGGCAGTTATCTCTTCAATATGGGCCAAGCTTAAGCTTTTTACGTCCTCTAACTTGAGCTTTATGCCGCCCAGCTTAGCCTCCATGTCGGCCAGTTTCTTCTCAGCTAATAGTCTGGCCTTCTCCGAGGACCGAGCCTTCTTTTCGGCAGCCTCAGTAGCTTTACCCTTCTCCTTTGTCGTGGTGTTAGCAACATCTTTAAGCGCTTTCTCACGGTCAACATCCTCGGAGAGCTCCTTTAACCTCTCGCCGAGGATGTGGGTTAGCTGCGCAGACTGGCAGCACAACAATAACAAAGGTAAGCTTAAAGAAATTACTCTTGCATCAAAACAACATCAAAACAAATGAAAAAGGAATGAGAGGAAAATTACCACCACGATGTGCCACTATAGTCGTCGTGCTAATGAATCCTCGTCTCTGTTCGAGAAGAACTACACATCCTCGAGCAGAAGTAGACCGTGCACCAAACTCTGGGCCATCCTCCCCACATGGCCCTTATCCCAAGTCCTTATGCTGGCGGTCGCTAGCAGAGGCCCATCGCCAAATTTAAAAGTGGGCTACCAATGGACCTCTAACCGGGAGGAGGACGCCACATCAACTTCAACTTGGGTGGTTGGCCGGGAATCACCCACCGACTCCCGGATCACGATCTCGCTAGATGGTCGGGGAGGGGTCTTAGAAGGCGCATCACTGGGGATCCGAGGCGATTGATTGTCAACGTCTTGCTTTTTTTTGCGGCCGGTAGAGGGCGGAAGAGGAGTGCGGCCCTTGCCCTGAGGTTGCTGAGACTGGGCGGCAAGAAGGGCGCCGGGCAAAAATCAGTCAACTGTCATTTTTCACCTAGTCACCATCTCGACGTCTAGCCCGACCTCGATAGTTTCTGGCTGGGCTAGCTGGGCTGGAGCTTCTGGTTCTTCAATAGGTATGTGGACCTTTTGGTTTTGAGAGACGCGTTCGGCAAACTCGTCTCTCACTGGCGCATGGTCCTCTGCGGTGGTATATCTAGGTCTAAGGTCCCTAACTTCACCGATAGTCAGTGAAGGCAGTAAAAAATTGGCGTGCCGGACATCAATATAAGAAAGGAGGTGACTGTCCACTAACAACGCTTATCTAAACATTTGCCTGGTAGAATATATGGGGTTAACGCAGAGTATCAAATGGGACACTCGAAGTTGTCCGTCCGTGTGTACAAAAATTTTTGACCTGAGTATGAAGTTAAGATCTCTCACGTGTACAACCCGGAGATTCGGTTGAAACCTTTTTCCTTTTGCAACAAATCAACAAAAAGACCAGTTAGTTTATATGTAATCAACTAAGTAAAAGATTTAAACTCAAAGCACAAGAAGGTTCTCGGTACTGACCAACATCACGCGGCAAAAATGGGCAAGGGAGTTCGTCGGCAAGCTAGTTGCCGCTCACTCGGACAAATTCCCTCGCCTAGTTTCTGTTAGAGTTGAGAAGGCACAATATCAGCCGTACCTGCATATCCCTAGTTTTTAAATAATAGTCGAACCTAATGTTTCTGCACAGGCTATACATGAAGTTAATATCATGATGGTTTAATTGTAAACCGAATATGTGGTTCAACCTACTCACACAACTCACCACTAGGTAAAAATTGGGAGGGAGTTGGTCGGGACACAAACCATAAAATCTAAGGGTAACTATAATTAGAGGATCCACGGGGAACCTAACCCCACCCTCAAGAATAGCCATTAAAGGGAAGAATACAGTGTTTAAACCAGTATGCCTATGGAGGTCAATATCGCCCTCGTGACAATAGGCAATATCAACATCTTCAGGAATGTTATAGGCTGCCCTAAAGCTAGCCAAGGATGCCTCAGAGGAGAGGAGGTGAGAATAGCACATTCCTAAACTCTAAGATCAAAGGGATACTAAAAGAAAATGAAAGAATAAAGAGGAAAGATAAAGAAGACTTACTTTGGGCTCTAGAGAGTGATGATCTGAGGAGGAGTGTTTACGCATAGGAGGAGGATGCTCGACAGAGGAGGATGCTCGGCAGAGGAGAAATCAGAAGAGAAAGGATGTAAAAAGTGGTATGGAGAATTAGAGAGATCTATTTATAGGGGCCAAGTGCGAGTGAAAGCATTCAATGAAAAAGAATGCGGGAAAACCCTTATGATCCCTTCTGGTAACCCCCACACGTGTGGGCGCGGTTCACGAATCGTCAGGTAATAATTACTGACGAATGTGACAGCCTGGCACGATGCCTCTTTTAAGGCAGCATTGATGGCCATGCTGTCCGTTTAACATTTAACGATTGAGCTTCTCGGGGGGACACCAACATTTGGATAGTCCTTAATTTACTCTCGGTAGCTGGTCGTAAATCAAGGGGGGGCTATTGTACGGGGGATGCCCCCCGAGGGCATTGGGCCTCGAACTCTAGCCCCATAACACTATGCGGGACAAGGACCTAGGCCCTTTGGGCCTTGGGCCTTGTCCTTGGGATGTAACACCTGGCCCTCTCCCCATCAGGCTCGTGACCTTGACCCAGGCACCTCTTAAGACTTGATATGAGCCCAATAAACATAACGGGACCATGTCACTTAGAGCGTCGAAAGCAGATCACACCTAATCAATCTTAACTTGGTTGGGTGTGTGACTGCTCGGCAAAACAACAACTCGGCTTCCCGGTGTTGCCTTAAGTGATATCGCTGCCAAGCAAGCTCTTGAAGGTGGGAATCAGTTCCAATGCCACTACCACCTCGCCCACCTAAACAGCCACTTAAACACGATGGAATTGGACCATCATTTCCGCTTATAATCAAAGATAATCATGGCATTCCCACTAACCTCACACTATATATAAGAACCAAGGATGAGAAGAGGGGGGTTGGCAATTCTAGGAAGAATACTGAGGAAAAAGAGAAACACTCAGAGAGAGCAAAGGAGTGATTCCGTGAGGAAAAGAGAAAAGCTTGAGGAGATAGGAGTGTACTTAGGTTGGCCAAGCATAGAACCACCCACAGTAGGAAACCCAAAAGCCCACAAAACAAATAGATTGTGAGTCCAAATAGAAGTTAGGCCCAATAGCCATATATTTTGGGTACGAACAATTACTATTAGACCCCTATTTTAAAATAAACGGTTGAATATATAGGGGTATTTTGGGAGTTTTAGTAAAAAAACCATTAAATCAAATTTCATTCCCTCCCATTCCTCCCAATTTCGGGGGGAATGAAAATTTGAGGTTTTAAGATAATAGAGAGGAATGAGTGTTCTCTCCTACCCATTCCATTCCCTCCCACTTAAACTCCCAAACAAGGGAATGAACTTTTCATTCCCTCCTTCAAAATTCCTAAACAAAGAAAGGGAAGAATATTCTAAAATTATTATTTTCATTCATTTCCATTTCATTCCATTCCCTCCTCTCAAACGAGGCCTAAGGGTCCGTTTGGGAGTTTATAATGGAATGGAATGGAATGATCATTAAAGGAATGGAATGGAATGGAATAGAATGGAATAGATTTAGTAGGGAAAGGAATGGAATGGAATGTGATTTAAAAATCTTGTTTGGATGTTATAAAATAAAGGAATGGAATGGAATGGAAAGTAAGTAACACCGTTTGGGAGTGACATTGGAAGGAATGGAATGGAATCATTTTATAATAACATTACTATTATACCCTTCATTTTAAAGAATATAAAAAATAATCAATGAGAACTTATAATTGCTTTGAAATGCTTAGTATTTAGTGGATGATGTGAAACTAGTTAGCCACAATTGGGTCTGTGTTAGATTATTGAATTGCAATATTGTTTTGTCAAGGTGAATAGATTGTATCACGCTAATCAATAATTTAAGAGATGAAGATAATGGCATGAAAAATTAACAATAGTACAATTTCTTTATTTCAATTTGCAAATTTTTTTTAGGGGCTGCTAGTTTTAGATTAGATCTTTTTTGGCTGGTATGCTTTACAATGGATTTGATAATTTAATACATCTTCATCTCCCAATTTCATTAAGGAAAAAAAAAATTATTGTAGCTAAAAAACAAGTTATGTATATTTCTATGTTGTAAAGCAATTCACGCATCACATATTTATTCTCAACAAAATAAATATTGTCTAACAATGCAAACAAATATCTTTTAAAAAAAAAAAACTCCGGTAATGAGTCATGCCAAAACAAGACAAAATAACATAATCCATTCCAAAACTAAGTTGGCCAAAAAATCCCACACTTTTTTAATTTTTAAGCCTAGACATCAGTGTCAATAAGACACATTTGCGCTCATGATCTGGGCAACCAAAGAACATCTCTTTATATGTTGGATTTTCCATAAAAAATATGTAGGCCTCAGGCATAAAAAAATTTATATTAAAAATAATCTACTCCAACTTATTAAAGTTCTAAACTACTATTATTTTAATTAAAATACTTTTCATTTTATTTTCTTCTCATTTTAAATTTTTTTTACTCTTGTTTTTTTCTTAACCACACATCTGTCCTTGTATACTAGCTTTAACATATTAATAAGTTGTAAACAAATGCATAAAATATATTATGTATATATTTTGTTTAGACAGAAAGGGAACTAACGTTGATAAATTATAACATAGATTGATGGATAGAAAAGGGAACTATCTTGGTCTGATATTGGTTTTGTTATTTGCATTACAAGAATTCTGTTGTGATTTCATGAATAAGTAGTGGGCAATAAATTTGTTTGAATTATTTTTGGCTAAGAATATATTCAATGAAATGCCTTGATTTGAATTTGGGCAGAGTCATGTTACTCGGTCCTAGGCTAAATCATTTTCATGTTCAACATTAATAGTAAAAAAATAAATTTCTATGCTAACTCAGTGTATGATTTTCTACAACAGTGCATTACTTTCTAGTTTCTTCTCATTTAATTTTTTTTTTACTCTAGTTTTTTTCTTAACTACACACCTGTCTTTTGTCTAAACTTGTACACTAGCTTTTGTAGACATTTCCTCTTAACCAGACATGTGGTGAAGCCTTGGAGCTATTAACTAATTGGATGGTTGACTTAAAATTGCAAGTGTACGTAACACACCACTTGCTTCATAAATAACAGAAGAATCAAAGAGGAAACAGAGTAAAAAGCAAATTTGAGTTCTCTAGCGGTTCTTAGTTTCAAATTCACAGCAGTTCTACAGCAGTTTTCCAGCAATTCTCACTTTTAAATTTCTAAATACAATTTTTTTTTTTAGCTATACAGGTAACAGCAGTTTTCGTTTCTTTTCACTTTCAAGGTTTTTTCGTTTCTTTTCACTTTCAAGGTTTTTAGTTGTACAGAATGTAGTTTGTTTTGGTTTTTAGGTGTACAAAAACATTGTATATCACTCTCATGAATCACTAGCAAACAGTTCATAAAAGTTAAAAAAAAAAAAAAAAAAAGACTAGCAAACAACCGAAAAGAAAAAGAAAAAGATAGACATACTTGGTTTGAGCAATATCTGAAAATTACAGCAGACAAAAAAAAAAAAAAAAAAAAGACCAGCAGCAGCAGCTTCACTTTGTAGAGGACGGACAATATTGTGCAAGAATTATAGTTTTATTTTTCTTACGGCTGAATGAGAAAAAAAAGGCTGATATTAAAGGGGTATTTTAAGGATTTTAACAAAAATTTCATTAAACCTAAATTCATTCCCTCCCATTCCTCCCAATTTTGAGAGGAACAAAAATTTGAGGTTTTGAGGGAAAAGGGAGGAATGAGCATTCCCTCCTAACCATTCCATTCCCTCCCACTTAAACTCCCAAACAAGGGAATGGACATTCCATTCCCTTCGTTAAAACTCCCAAACAAGAGGAGGGAAGAATATTCTAAAAATATTCCTTTTATTCCATTCCATTTCATTCCATTCCCTCCTCCCAAACGGAGTCTAAATGTCTAAGGAGGTGCATCTAGAGTGCTAGGGTGGTCTACAATATTTGTAAGTTTCAAATAAGGAAAGAAATCAAAGAGGCAGAATCTGAAAATGAAAAATTAGATTTGAGCACTGATCAGTATTTTGGGCATATCTCTCTCCTCAAAAATCCAATTGACATAAGGCTAGATGGGTTGGAACCGTGACTTAAATATCTACAACTTTCCAGTTTTGAGTTTTCCAAAATTCACAATTTTTGAAGGCTGAAATTAACTCATAATTTACTGCTGTAAATCTGGAAGAAAATTAAAATAGTAAAAGTTTTATTTTCTTTGGACACTTTGACGTTAGGGTTTTGAATGGAGGTTGAGTAGAATGAATTTTGGAGAAAAAACCCTTGTATTTTCCTTTCTCTAATGGTAGCCTAAACTCTTTTCTAGGGCTAGGGTTTATGTTTCTTCTATACGGTATGAATATTCAATGTGATTCTTTCTAAGATTTTAGACAATAACATATTTGATTGTTCAATTAGATATCTTTTGATGTATTAGTTCTTCCATGTTTTCAATAAGTTCAATCATGTTATTCTTATTGTTTAGATGAATTTCTAATAGTTTCAAATAGAAATCACATTTTAAAGTGAATGAGTTTTTCTAAAAACTATTCTAACCACATTATTAATCTAGGTTATCATGTGTTCTTGAATTGTCTTAGTTCAACCGAATCATAAGTTTTTAATTGTATAAGAATAATCAATGATGAAATATATTTTCTTAGATCACAAAGAATTTCATATCAATATAGGGAAACACCCTGATGCCCTAATATTTATATTGTTGATTTAAATCAGTTTTTATTATTATTGTTGTGAACAATCACCAAGCAAAAGTACTTTTCTTCTTCACCCAAATTGTTATTTAATTATATTGTCTTTGAATTTATCCTACTCCTTATGGTTCAACCTCGGTACTCCGAAAATTATATTGCTACAATATCTTGCACTTAGGAGTAAGCAAGCAGGTAATGTTTTAGAATTACTAAGAATATTTAAAAATTCTCATATTTGGTTGCAAATCACATTAGGGAATCGGATACCAGGGGAATCTAGATTCCCCCTCAACCCTTTTCTATAGGAATGTAGATTCCCTTTAAAATAGGTGGGTATCTAGATTCTCAAACTTAAAAGAAATTGTATTTTTTATAAATTGACAATTTTAACCATTTTTCCTTATCATTTATGCAATTGAGATAAAATATAAAACAAATCATTAATATCTTTTCCCTTGTTACAGGATAGACAACTCTGTTAATATATTCATTAACAAAGTTCTATTTAGGTTTCATGTGTGAAAAAAAAAAAAAAAAAGTTTGAAGGGGGACCCTCCTTTGTTGCCAGGTATTCACTTTTACTGTTGTGTGTGTCGCTCAACAAATTATTAATGGATCTGTTTTCATGGAAATTTGTTAATATATCTATTCGTATCTCAGATCTTAGTTTTGTTTAGTTGCTAGAAATATAGATTTGGATTGGTGGCTTCATCTGGTTTTTTTTTTTTTTTTTTTTAGATTAATGGCTTTGTTTTTTTGTTGAAATCAAGAAGCAAGGTGCTAGGCAGAATGCTTGTTCTCTGCATCAAGGACAGCACCAAGGTGCCAGGCAGCATGCTAGTTCTCAGCACCAAGGACAGTAGTTAGGTGCTAGTCAGAGTGCCTCACAACATCAGGGGAAGCCTCAAGATGCAATTATGAAAAAGGGCAGTGGCCAATGGGGCAATAAAGAATTGATAGACTTGATTGAAGCTATACCATATTATGATCAATTCATTCATTCAATTCAGGGGATGATGCCACATGGACTAGAAGCAGTTAAATGATGCACACGTGTAACAATTAGGTTGTTTCAGCTGTAACAACTTTTCCCTCCAAAATAGGGAGTTGGTTATTTTTGTTTTTAGCTTGAATCAGATTGTATATAAAGGTGTAGGAGTAGTGAATTATCATTCATTGGATTGTATTCTTTTCTTGATCAATAAAATCAGTTTTTCTATTTAGAGAGAGATTTTAGAATTTTACATGGTATTAGAGTTTTGAAGGTCCTTCAATGGTGTCCATTGAAACCAATACCTCCTCTGATCCTCTCAACACACAATCTACACACACAGGCTTGAATCCTAACAGTGATTCCAATACTCCTAATCCCTATTTTCTCAATTCCAGTTAAAATCCAAGGAATATTCTCATTACTCAGCCTTTGCTTGAAGAATTACCATTCTTGGCCCAAAGCAATGGTGCTTGTTCTCACTACCAAGAAGAAGATTGGCTTCATGAATGGGAAGATTTTGATGCCAGATCTTGATTCACCTTTGTATAAGGATTAGCAAAGTTGCAATACCATGGTTCTTTCGTGGTTGATCAATTCTATGCACATTGATGTTTCTAGCAGCATCACGTACTGTGAAACAGCAAGGGAAATGTGGATCGAATTGAAGAATTTGTTTTCACAAGGCAATGGACCTAAGATCTACAATATGCAAAGGGAAATTTCTTATATCTCCCAAAATTAGATGACAATGATAGAATACTGCACCAAATTCAAGCGTATGTGGGATCAATTGTTGAATTATGAACCATTTCCAGAATGTTCTTGTGGAGCAATGAAGATCTTGAGTGCTTCACATGACAAAGCTTATGTTATGAGGTTCTTAATGGGATTGAATGAGAATTTTGAGACTCTACGAAGCCAAATTCTCATTCAATCCCATCAAGAACCTCATACCATAAGCTTTGTCATGTGAAGCACTCAAGATCTTCATTGCTCCACAAGAACATTCTGGAAATGGTTCATACTTCAACAATTAATCCCACAAACACTTAAATTTGGTGCAGTATTCTGTCACTATCAAGTCTATCAATTCTTTATTGCCCGGCCTTTACCTACTGGAAGAGAATATCTCAGCCTCATCAACTTGTTTTTCTGCATCTGCATCTGTCAATAGTGTTCTTGTTCAGCCGCACATTTGGCATTCTAGATTGGGGCATTTATCAAATGCCAAGTTGGCTTTGATGAAAGAAAATAAGGTACCTCTTTTCAACGCTAATAAAATGATTCATTGTTAAGTCTGTCCTTGATGCAGAGAACAAGCATTCTGCCTAGCACCTTGCTTCTTGATTTCAACAAACTACGAATGTCTTTTCTAGATCATGATTATCATCTTTTGGTAAAAATGGTGGAAGATAAGTTTGTTATGATAATGCATAATCACTTGAGGAAAAAGCTGAATTGACAAAGATCAAAACACAAGATTTTCGTAGAATTGCCTAAACTGTAACTTATACACAACTAAACAATGTCTCCTACCTGAGAAAACAAACACATAATTCTGCCTGCATGAAGACCCACCATAAGGTTTATATAGTCATTATCAGTAAATGATAGCAACAGATATTCAAGTTCACAAATATTAGTTTTGAGGCCATCTACCAGTAAGTGCAAGCTTCCGATCATCTCAGAAAACTTCCATTAGCAATAAAAGCCATCAGGTGGTCAAATTATTTGTATATGCACATCTATGCTGTTAGAAATTTACATTGCATGGTACATAGAGATTGGAATAATTTTACACCAACAAAAAAAATGCAGCCTTGCCAATTATACTTTGCACTCACTCATCTATGTGGATAGAGATTTTACATTTGTATTGCACAATACACAGAGAAAAGAGTAATTTTCACATTCAACCAAAAACAACAGTCTTGCCAGTGGCCTTTGGCCTGAATGGCATAACTGGACTCCTTATAAGAGGAAGGAACAGGCTGGCATGGAGAGAGAAAATATTCAAAATGTATTGACAGACTTAGGTCTCCATGTTTGCCAATTCAAACAACCTCTCTCTCCAATAATTGGATCCACAAACCTTCTCTTTAAACGTTCTCTTTTGGATTCTATGAAATCATCTTCTGGAGCCAAAATCTTCATGGGGGGTAGGGGACTTCCAATATCTGTTGTCTCCACAATTCGATTCACCATCTCCAATACTTCACTCATTTTGGGGCGTGATTTAGACTGCCGCACCAAGCACCTGTTGGCTACAGCAGCTAACTTTTGGGCAGACTTGAGGGAATACTTCCCTTCGAGCCTTGGGTCTAAAATCAGCTCAAACTTTCTAAGATTAGACAGGTGAGGCCTGACCCATTCCAATAGCTTTTGCTCACCCTTGGGGCGGTTCCTATCAAGAGGGCGCCTACCAGTGATGAGTTCATAAAGGAAAACTCCATAGCTCCAGACATCACTTTTTGATGTAAGATGCCCAGTTTGAATGTATTCAGGAGCTGCGTATCCAATTGTTCCTACAACCTATATAAAAGTCAGGAAAATTGGTTCTCTATTTCTGTAAACTATCATTAATTAATAGACAGAGATTGCATCAGTCATGGTTTGTTTCCATTATCTTTCCACTTCCAGCAACAAGAAGAATAAGGCATGAAGAAAAAGGTATAGATAGAAAGTAACAATCTAACATGTTAGACAACAGACTATCCATTCAAGTGCATCTAATAAGATGATCAACATAACTGACATTTTCCAATTAATACTAACAAACATTTTCAATGTTCCTGCTAATTAGTTAGACATGAGACACCCAACTTGTGCAAGTTTTGTAAACATACCGCTGTTGAGACATGACTTAATCCATCTGAAGGCCCCAGCCTGGCCAATCCAAAGTCCGACAACTTTGCAACCCATTGTTCATCCAGCAGTATGTTTGAGGACTTGAAATCCCTAAAGATGATCTATGCCAATAACAAAATTTACAAAAGATCAATAATTTATAAAGAGAAATGTTTTTAGTCTAGTTGCTTTAATGCATAATTGCCTATCTTTTCTAAATAACTCTTCTAAAATTCAGCGGATCTCTTTCTTAAACTCCAAAGAACTCAAAGTACCTGAAAATCCATTCCTTCATGGAGGTATGCTAAGCCACGGGCAGTATCCTGGGCAATTCTCATTCTTGTGCCCCATGGAAGAGGTGTTCGAAACCGGTTTGATAAGTGATCCTGCACACTCCTGTTGGGCATGTATTCATATATCAGCAGCCTCTGGATCCCTCTTTCATCATCTTCAGCACAGTAGCCCAATAGTTTAACCAGATTTGGATGTTCGACAACCCCTAAAACGTTTACTTCTGTCACCCATTCTTTATGGCCCTGTCAGAAAGAGCAACAACAAAAATCATATAGGTATTTTGAAACGCTATTAAGACAGAGATATAAGAAGAAGACAATAATAGAGAATTTAATTTTATTCTTTCTTTCTAAACTTCACCAATGAGAAAGCAGATATGTAGTGTTTCTGGCACTCCCTACAAAATGCTAATGTGCTGTGCTAAAGGTTTTATTCCATTACTCTGCGACACACAGATCATATGTAAAAGAATTCTCTGACTTTTCTGTAGCACAAAATACTACTTAATACTGTTGCAAAATCAGATATAGTAAAAGTATAATTTCACTCAAGTTCAGAAGGAGGAAAAAACATGCCTGCAATCCTCTTCTACTTAGTTGTTTAATGGCAACATCTATTTTTTTATGTAGATCATCTGTGCTCCGGATCACAGCCTTATATACACCACCAAACCCACCCTCTCCAATCATGAGGGTGCGACTGAAATTCTTCGTGGCTGCCTTCAACTCTGAGAACGTGAATTCTCTGAGATTACTTTGTCTTTGAGACAAGATTGCAAATGACTTAGCAGAAGATGCAGTGCTAAATTCCAAGACATTCTGAGAATTAAATTCAGAACCAAATGGCTTCAAATCCAGGTCGGTTGATATGGAAGTGGAAGTGGACCGAACAGAATTAGACTGTATAGCCCTTTGCTCATTATTTTTTTCTTTGTTGGAGAAATTAAAACACTTCATAGTCCCTTTAAAACAGATTGCCCCACTGCAAATGCAACAAGTTTATAATGGTGAGAAAACAAGGCCAATACAAACAAGGAAAGAAACTACGTTTATATCTATTGCCACCACTAAATAACAAATCCCATGGACTATGAAATTCAAACAGTTCTCAAAATTCCTCTATCACATATTCATTTAGGTTGCATTTTTATTTGAGGATTTGAAGAACAATTGTTAGTATAAATTGCTTGATATTACTTTAACAACATATGATGATGTGACCATTGGAGATTTTGCTCAAAGTAAAACACTTGTGATATTATGGATTTGAATTGACATCTCACACCTAGTCATTTCTAATCATAATACAAAAAGCTCTATCATTTCATACTTTATTCAAGTCATTTAAACTACAAAAATGAAATCCAAATCCTTCTCTTTAAATTCTTTCATCCCAACGAACCATCAGATTATGTCATTTATGGTCCTATATTTTGCTTAAATGTTTCAATAAATTCAACATGAAAACAAGGAATTCAAACAAGCATATTTCATCATTTCTTTTGCAAACTCAAACCTTGTCAAACCCCCCAATATTCAAAACGAATCCCTCAAACTTCTGCAACTTTCAAGTCCTATACTCTTGAACTATCCTTCAATCTTGTTTTTCAGGAACCCAAGCTCCAATTTTGATCAATGATGCAGAATAACAATACTTTGTTCCACCAAAAAATTAAAGTGCAAAAACACATGCATAAAATTAAGAAGAAACTCTTTAAAAAAAACAACCAAAATTTCAAAAACCCAGAATTCCATTTCCATCTAACTCACTTGAATACTCACAATCCGGAGAATTCAATGATTTAGAAAAAGTCAATCTTTGAAATATAAGCATTCAAAAACAGAGAAATAATTAAAAGAGAAACTTCTAAAGAAGAAGACTTTACCTCTACATATGATAAAGTCCACTAGATAGAACTAAAGCAACACTTTAGATATCATTCACACAACTTCAATTTAGGAGCTTTAAAGAGAGACCCAGAAAGCAAAAGAATTGAGCGTGTCCAAGGACACGACGAGCTCTCCATAATCTAAGGCAAGTCAATAAAAGGCAGCTGGAATTGAGGTTACCAAACAAAAACTCCATATATATATAATAAACAGAGAGAGTAAAACCTCAAAAAGAATTAATAGAGAGAGAGAGAGAGAGAGAGAGAAAGGCTGTGTGTGTCTGTGTGTGAAAAGGTATAATTGTGAAAGCGACAACCGTGTGAGAGATTGATGGCTTTTGTCTGAAAGAAAGTCATAGAGCGAGTTATTTATGACGCGGACTGAGTCTGATGAGTCTATTATTCATTTATTGACAGTAAAAACTAAAAAGATTCTTTTTTTTTCTTTTTTTTTTGGTTGAAATTTTTCATATGCATGGTGTGTTTTTTTTTAAAAGGTAGTTGGCAGTTGTAAGCCATTGTCGAGTTTTGTCTGATTCGGCAAGGGA